>NC_090939.1:556402931-556706056 GCF_040938575.1 Ambystoma mexicanum
TCATCATCAAGTTCCTCCAACAATTGACAAACAACAAGCTCTCAGATGTTGTAAATGCCCCCAGAGGTTTAGCTACCCACAACATAGGTGGTGTTACTTTACAATGATTGCTACTCCTTCCAGTGTGACACCAAAACAAATTAGACTACTACAAAGTTTCAGCAAAAGCTGCTATGGAGCTAAGCAGAGTTTTGAAACAAATTAAACTGCTCCTAATAGATGATAATAATGTTGGCTTTAATTCACCTCAGATTGCAAGATGTCCTTAAACCAGACTACGAAGAACTCTTCAAGGAAAATGTGTTATTGTTTTTGGAGATCTTCTTTAATTAACACCAGTGAAAGGTGAACCTATTTTTAAAACCTTAGGACACAAGTGTGCCGTAAAACACTTGGCAGCATAGGAAATGTAAATCTCTGGCAACATTTCCGGTAAAGAGAACTAACTGAAAACATGCGCCAGTCTGCAGACCTCACCTATGCAACATTTCAAAAAAGCATTTGTATTAATATGCTTTCTAAAGAAGCACAGTCTATCTTAAATAGCAGAATCATCCATGAGCTATATGGGCATAACACATGTGCTACTGATGTCATAGAACAATTATCACCCACAAATGTAAACAGTAAGTCCTTAATACCAACCCTAGCAAGCTGTGCACAATTCAATTCAATGAAACCATGTTGAAAAAAGAAATGCAATCACTAGTGCAAATTTACTCCACAAACAAACAGGACGTACATGGTATGACAGTAGCTATGTGTCAACAAGCCATAGCACGACTACAGACCTTGGAAAACTCTATCTCTAACACAGCTGGTTTGGAGAAAATGTTAACATTGTGTCTAAACTGTAGATTAATGATAAAGCTTAACCTTGATGTGGAGCAAGGTTTAGTTAATGTAACACTTGGCACAGTTGTTGGTTTCCAGACATACCCACGTGACAACAGCATTCAGTTTGTCAATATTCACTTTGAAAAACTTGCAGAAGTTAAAAGGATAGGATGCTCAACAGCCAGATTCCTTCTTTTCAAAGACATGTATGTATGCAGAGAACAGTTCTCTCTGTCTCTAGCTTACACACTCACTATTCATAAATCACAAGGTCTAACACTAGATCAAGCACATTCTTTAAAGAAGGCATGAGTTATGTAGCACAGTCATGCCTTCTTAAACTTGAAGGACTAATTCTAGTCAATTTTGATGCAAGTAAAGTTAAGGCTGACATTCCTTGCATCGTAGAGTACAACAGACTACATGCACTCTACAAACCCCATCTCAAAATGTACCCTGTTCCTCAAAAAGGCAAACTTTGTAAAAAACAAAAACTACAACAAACACAACTTATAAATGATCTCCCAACAGTAGCACCAAAGAAATTGAAAGCAGATGGTATTCCATCAACTACTACAACCACAGAATGATGTACTGAAAAGGCAAATGCATACACAACTGCACAAACAAACTACCTCTTCGAACAAACCATGTGAACTTCCATCAAATGAGTCAGTCACAGAATAGTCTGGTCCATTCAAATTTTCCAATACAATGGATGTAAATTGCTATCCAAATGTAGCAATGAATGTTTTATTCCAATTGTCACCAATTGTTCAAAATGTTTACCTAAACGGTGCAGACCAGTTTTGTTTGCAAATGCTACTCCTTTACAGAAATGCAACGATCCTGAGAACACTTACAGTGTCACAGGCATAAGGCAAGAATTGAACTACTGTGCAGGAATGATGAGATTCACTATAAACACACAAGAAGATCCACAAGAATGTCCAATGTACTTACTGCAAGTACTGGAAAGCAAAAACATACCTACAAATGAAACTTCCAGATTTCATACATGTGGAAACATGCATGCACTCTCTGCAGTCATGTGCTGCAGGTACAAGTCCATAATGAGCGCTTGTGTATGTATCTATACCTAAGTGTGAATCCATTCCATTTCAGCAGTTCATACAAAATGCAAACCAGCGCATATATGTACTACTTGCAATTCTACCTTACAGATACAATCACATAGCCAATATGTAATAGTAATGCTTTTACGGTACAATGCAGATGATACCAAAAACAACTGCATGCTTACTAGCTTCACACACGGACAAGTATCACTTGGCAAGAACACCTTCACAACAGTAGGCATACTCTACCACATGGGCACTAAAAAATGAGTGCAAAAAAATAATGCAGAAGGCAAAAAAATTAGTGATATCTATGTCCGGTCCGCTGACTCACTTTCCTGTTCGGCCTGCGGACTGTCCTCTGATTGGTTGTACTGTCCACGGTCTGGCCTCTGATTGGGCAGAAAAATGTGCTGACTTTTGCGTGGTCCGTGGACATCGGGACACGGCCGCTTATTGGGCGGTGAGAAAACGTGAAAAGCGTCGGTTTTCCTGAAACGCCAGCCATCTTGTATTCGCATACTTTTGGGGTCTGCGAACAGCGCAGTGAAAACATAAAGAAAAAAGCAGCATTGCACTTGTCAAACTCAACAAACAATCTCTGGGGATGTGGTGGGGATGAGGATTGGATTGGATATGGCCATAAGAAGCCAAAAAACAGGTTGTTTCACCCCCCGAAAGTCAGCAGAGACTCTGGATGTCCTGGGGCAGTCCTGTGGTGTTTGCGGACACTTCAGATGTCCCAGGACATCTGTACCTATTTCTACATTACAGGGTTGGGGAAAAGCAGTTTTTGGATGCCTTTTATCTTTTGCGCCACTCAATGAAACTGAATGTAACTTTTCAATTTTATTCTAGAACTAATCCTGAATGGTTTTGCAAAGTTTTTGGGGATTCTGTCAAGAGGGGGCACAATTAGAGGGGGGGTCCCAAAATATCATAAAGGCATATTAATGTGGTGTCATTTGATGAATCTGCACAACATTTGGCAAAACGATTTTGGATCTAGATATAAATGGTGCTCTAAAGTTTGGTGGGATTTTCTCAAGAGGGCGCAAAATTAAAGGGGCGGCCTCTACATTTTTAGATGGCTTATAACTCTGATGCTATTTGACGAACATAGACAAATGTTTTGAGAAAGATTATAGACAAAACCTTCAATTTTTGTGTAAAAACTGAATGGATTTTGTCAAGTGGGGGCTAAGTTATATGACTATTGTAGGTATATACATATTGACACTTTTTAAAAAATAAAACATGGGCGGGTTTTGAGAAAACTCGTGAGGAGCTTTGGCAAGGACATTAAAGCATGGTTTTGCAAATGTGCCCGGGATTTATTTTTTGACAAGTGAAATAATGTAGGTACAAAAAATAGTCATATACCTTTGGTGACTGAGGTATAGCCTGTGGCCGTGGGCAGTAGACAAATTGTCTGAGTCATGTCATAAGGTCATGACGCGGACAATCTGGCTACTGGCCATTACCGCTAGGGACGAAAAATGGTGTTATAGTGGCTATGTCTACTTTGGACCGGCTATATGGTAAAGTTATTCAAAGGTAGGATAGGTTTGAAAGGGAAAAAAATGCTTGTGGTAATATGTTCATAGGGTTTTGCAGGCTGCTATGGCAAGGGAACAGGGACTGCGTACGCAGCCCCACCTTCTCTTTCCATGTTGGCTGACTTGGAAAAGGATTTTCCTTCCTATAGGGGGACGATGCATTATTAGCTACTTAGTACATGTTTCACAGTACGGAAAAGCCTGATACAGAAGCATTCACTGTTTTATTATATAACTGTGGAATATTACAAATATAGCAACTCTGTGGTGTATGCTGCAGCCAATACCTACATTTCTGTATGAGTAGGTTCCTGTACTAGAAAGAACACTGCAATGGAATGTTCTTTAGAACACTACTTTGCGTGATGAAGTATGTAGTTTATTATAAATCTCCCAATAATCCCTGATAATTTTTTGTCAACATTACATTAACAACCCCTTGTATGAAAAGTAAATGCACATGTGATGTCATCAATGATGTCAACAATGATATGGGTGTTAGTCTTAGCAGTGCACGGTGGTGGCGCAAGTTATGGTTGCTTAGCTTACCATAACTTGCGAATTTCAGGGGTTTTTCGATTTTACATATAACCATAATGTCCTTTTAACAATGTTTTTTTACTGACTTTCATAGGTTTTTAATAGTGCAACTTAACCATAACGTCCCTTTAGCAACGTTTTTTAATTGAATATATATATATATATATATATCATGAACAGTGAGATCAGACCATTGATAAAAGATGATGAGATCTGATAAAAACACATGTTTCTAAACATATACACTATTTATTCATGTTAAAATATTGCTGTTGTCTCTGAGTGGGAACAATAATTGTTTGTTCATGGCAAGGGGGATGTGTATAGTTATCTGATGCCTGGAGTTTAATTTATACATTTTAGGGCATGTCTTGTGGATCCCAGCAGTAAATAAAAGGAGGGATTATGTAAAGATAACTGGGGCTGTGAGGTACAGGGGTTCATACTTACGTAGGGGTAGTAGGTTTATAGAGAAATACAAACACCGTAAGTGGGGAATGCAGCCAGCACGTGCATCAGATGGAAATGCACACATTATTGCAGTGAACACATGTTAAAATTATTTCATTTCAGGATAATATTTCATTTGACTGAATTTGCACCAAATGTAATAACTAATATACATGAAAATACTAACAATGAATCCCATTTAACAAACTGAATCCCATGTCCTTACGGTTTGCAAATTAGTTTACATGGGAATAAATGTTCTGAATCCACATTTGAAATGCATATGGCTTCACTCAAAAAGGATTTTAAACTTGCAGCATGGGCTTGTTTCCTAGGCTGAACTATACAAAGACGGCATTGTTACAGAAGGCCATTGTGTGTGCAGGAAGCAATGTTACATTTGTAGTTAACAAAACTGTTGTTTTATAAGAGGAAAAATACTGGGCTGAACGGATGAGATGACATGAGCTAAGCAAGGGGAAGGATTCTTTGTGATTGACAGTGGGAGGTTTTAAAAGAAACTGGGAGAGGATGTGAGTCAGAGAGACATGCAGGAGCCACTTGGAGAGGCAGACATCCACTGGCATCCAGGTCGTGGCATTCTTGAAGGCTTAGCTGAGGCAGTGCTCACAGTTGCTGGGGTCCTGATAATCTTTATCTGTGCCGAACCATGTGAGAGGGTTTTCCACAGTCAGCAGTGCAAAGAATCTCATTAATTTCTAGGTATTTATGGTTCAAAGTGAGGGTGTGCTGGATTTGCCTGTCCGATAGTCAGTCAGGATTATTTCAATGTTAAAAGTGAATGCAGTTTTGTATTTACAAGGTTGTTTTTAATAGTTGGATGTTTATAAAGTGTAACTCCTGACAAGTCCTTTAATTCAAGGTTGGATTGCCAGGGCAGGTTACAGTTCATTCTATTTTTCAAATGTGCCTTTTGCAATTGTTTTTTCCACCATTCAGACTAACAAATGTGTTCCGTGCATAGCTGTTGATATGTGTAATTGGTAAGTTTATCTGTCACTGAATTCTCAGAAATGTGCTAATTCCCCCCACCTTAGAGACCCCCAGCAACTTTGCTCGATTTTGAGGCCTTGGAGAGAGTGAAACTCTTTTTTCCCACACTCTCATGTATTTTAGTGTGATTTCTGGGCTTGGTGTTTCTTTTGGTTGTGGAGTCTGACAAACTCCATAGGCATCATCTTTTACATTGTGTCACACAGCACTTTCAGTACAGTCACATTGGGAAGCCTTTCTGATTTCCCAAAGGTTTTAATTCCTTCTCTGGGATAAACTACTGTTTCCCAGAGAAGTAAAGTGAAATTGACTTTACTTACAGTTGTAACTTTCTAGACCCAGCACACACTATCTTACATTAGGGTGCTGGGGCGTTACCTAGTATCCCCTTTGTCTAGCTTCTCATGTAAAACTTTTATGTTACCCTTTCCTCACTGAATGGCTGGTGGCAGTGGTTTTGTTTTAACGACCGTGGTGTGCATTTACCGTGGGCTGCATTCGCAGCTGCCTTAAAGCACCCAAGGGTGCTATTTTTGTCAAAATGGCCCCAGTCTTCTTTTTTCACCATTTCTTTGTGGAAATGACCTTCTTGAGATTTACTCTGTGTGTCAAACTAGGTTTGGTCCCATTGTTCACTTTGTCTTTGGAGGGATTCACAAGTGAAGCCTGGATCTGGCTCCAGGCTGTCTGGGGTAGGCAAGAAGTGAGGGAGGTGCCCGAAACTCCCTGTGCTTAGTCTCCTAGGAGACCCAAATGCACTCTGTGGTGATTTGCCGGCTGACTGTCCAGCATGGACTGCCACCCTGCTGGGTGATTGACAGCTAGGCTGGAATGAATGGGAGAGAACTGAATAAAAGGGGAGGCTTTTGGCTTGGAAGGCAGAGTCGACCACTGGACGAAGGAACCGAAGTAAAACGTGAAGAGGATGCCTGCTGCAACTCCTGGACCATTGGAAACTCTAAATTCATATCAAATGTGAGCCCTGCAAGGATGACTTCTCCTCTTGAGTTGGTGTGACCAATCAACCCCAAAGTAAGCCACCGGACAGCCTTCTTGTAGCTGGTTGAATTTCCACAGAGTTGCTGCTGGAGACCGTATAGCAAGGGAGAGGAACACCAAATTGTGTGTGTTGCTTTAAAGCTGGCCTAGAGCTTCAGAAAGATCCTCTGGACTCCCTGGAAGCAGGACTGACCGAGCCTGAGCCCCCTCAATAGAGTGTGGGACCCCAGAAGCAAGGAAAGTCCATCTCGACAGCCAGGAACTGCGGTGTTGCTATTTGCGGTAGACGTAAGGAGCTGATACACTGAACAGCCACTGATTTGAAGAGTGCCGGTTGGGAGCGGTGACTGTCCCATTGCAGGGCAGGACCCACGAGAAGTCCTCTCTCTTATCCCCACCACTGAGGACCAGGAACAGTGAGATCTGCAGAGCTGCACAGGGAAAAGAAGTCATCTGCTGCACTTTCTCTTCAATTCAAAGGTACTGTACAAAATCTGAGAGGATTTATCTTTTGCTGTAGAGTTGCTTGCATCTTGCAAGCCTAACAGCGTGTGGCCCTACATTTGATTCTTCTTTTCTTCAAAGACTTCTAAAACATTGTGCAAATACTTTTCTACTTACCTACCAGAAGGTCTTCATCCTATATAAGACTTTTGCCCATTGACTTTGGACTAGTCTGTTATACTGAATGACTCTGCTGTAGGGATGCAAAAGTATTTGCCTGCTTGAGAATATTTGTGTCCCTTGTTGTTCTAATGACTTTTTTTCTAAATGCAAACAGTAAAATATGAATGTCCCCAGCACCCTAGCTATTGAAGTCACGTGAGGGTGTAGGTTGTATCTGTGGGCCATCCCAAAAGGGTCTTTACTGATTTAGAAACTGACAGCCTGATTCTTGGAATTATTTGCGTGAAAAACGCAGATTTGCGCGCCTTTCTGCCCGAAAATCCCTGTTTGAAGTATGGGGATTTTCGGGCAGAAAGGCGCGCAAATCTGCGTTTTTCACGCAAATAATTCCATGAATCAGGCAGTAAATGTGTACAGTAGTGAAGTGTATTTGGGTGTTACTATTATATTACACCCTTCTGAAGAAGGCTTATTCTAACTGACTGATAAATACATTTTTTATTCAAGAAACCTTGAGTGAAAGTGTTTATTTGAATACGTGTCACTGTGTATCTCTGTGTAACTCCCCTACAGCTCACATTGACCCCTCTTTAGATAAGCCTGCTCAACACACTACCAAAACTCTGTAGTACAAGCTTATACCAAAGGTTGGGTTTCCTATACCTTTAGTCATAGTTTTTTGTAGTGTTCCCAGAGGGTACTGCATACAAACTTTGCCTAACAGTCACGATAAAGACACATTATACAAATGACTTTGTGTTCTGATGCATTTTGTAGAATCTGGTCATTCTGTTTAATCTGCAATAATAAACATATATTATTATTAATAATAATAGACAAGTGTGCAATAATAAATGCTTCCATGGGAATTATCTATCTTGAACTCTATAGTTAAAAAGTGGGCGAGTGTGTGGTATTTCATTTTGCCTGTTTACAGTTGTGCAGATCAGCCATCAGGGCATATTTTGGTACCGTAGATAAGTTGCTGAAGGGTAAATGTATTGCCCAAACTAAGTGTAATAAGTTCAGTATCTAGTATTGCAAAAGACCGGGGGTAAAGAGGACATTTGATGGAATATATTCTGAGGAGAGTGCCAACATTATAAAAGGGGATTATCACAAGAGGTGCTATGCTCTAATAAATACCACTATTTACCAGCATAATATGCTACAAAAGAATTAGGTGTAACTCCTTCGGAAAATATGTCTAACAATAGTTGTGTGCTGCAATGGGCAAAGACACATACATGAAACAATACCAGATATATGTATGACATCCAAAATATAAATAGTTATAGGAATTCTGTACTTGAGAAAACACAAGTATGTTTTCATAGGCAGCACGGCATAATGGAATGCACCGAGCACAAAGCTTAACAGTACACCTAATAGTATCACCTCAGTGGAACCTTGCCTACACACTAACAAGCACCTGACAAGCACCTGGCAATTATTCCAGAAGAAACCCTTAGAAAATAGTAAGTACACTGTATTTCTTTATGCAAAATTGCCATGTATTAGGTATACATAACTTGTAATAAATATCACTATGGTTTTCTTTGAACAGATATGGCAAGCACACTGGAATAGTTGGATGAATATTTACCCAATGATAAACTGAGTGAAAAAAAACAGCTGTAATGGCACAGAATTCATGTTTTAAAGCCAGCCAAAAAAGTGATGTAATTTGTTTAAATATCACTATAGCATTGTTTTCTTTTTAACAGTATATAGTGGGAATGAGAAAACCAGGTCCAAATTACATTTGAGTGAACCTGAATATGGGTACAGGCTGCCCCAAACTCCAAATGTACAGAATGAACTTATGAATTTATCAGCAAAATAGGATGAACTAAATAATCATTTATGCAGGTGACGTTTGTGCAAAATCATGTGAAGGAAAATGTTCGATATCACTGTGCCCATTCACCTTCTCCCAAACAGTCATCCCCATCAAATTCCCTAAATGAAAGACACAATGATGAAACCTCAATCAACTCCTCTCCTCATGAACATTGTGTAGAAAATCCAAATCCTCTCATTTATGTTTCCCCTTTTCGATTCCCCATCTCTTTCCTAATTGAATGTATGTTTTTGTTTTCAATAAATATGTGTTTTTTTTGTACTGTTGCAGCTTATTTTTTTTAAAAGCCCAATTTTGAGTATGCGGTTTGCGCAGCTTTCGTATCCAAAATGGAGGTGCCCCCGGACACCACACCTGTCCGGACATGTGCACTTTGTTTTGGTGCACTTTTAATTAGTTCAGGGATTCAGCCCCTGTCCAGCGGATACTGACACACATGTGCACCAGATCTCACTATGCCCCCGGACACATCACCTTTCTGGACATGTCTTCTTGCATGTGTCACACTTTTAATTAGTTTGGGGACTCTGCCCCAGTCCTGTGGACACTGGTCGTAGCTTTCAAAGGGGCAAGTAGGATGACACCCCCTACCTCATCCTCATTATCTGCTCATGTCACCACAAGGGACACTCCTGTGGGGCAGATGATCCTAGCGGAAACCTTACAGGCCATACATAACACAGTCAACCCTTACCTTTTGAGGGTCACAGTGCTGAGCATGTACTGTGACACATCAGTCTATAGGGGGGAACAGTTTTGGAATGCTTTCACAGCCGCGTTCAAGGAGCATGAGAAACACTGTCCCCTACCTGATAAAGGCCAACCCAACATCTTCCTCGCTCCACCAGCCCCTTCGTCCCTGTGGTTGGTGCACCCTCCCGTCTATTCCCTTCCCCTTGCTTGTCTCTCCTCCTACTCCTATGGGACCCCCTGCATGTGCCACCACACCAAATCCAACGATTGCAATGCTCTTAAAAAGGTTGTGGCTTTCTTAGCAATTAGTAGGCTGTCTTCCTCACTCTCATCTTCCTCAATCAATACTCTAACCACACAGCCTATTTCTGTGGGACACAAAATCCCACCAGCTACCTTGAAAGCGATACAAATAGGCTGTTGATCCATATCTTTTGAAGACAACAGTATTCTGTATATACTGCAACACACCACTATGCAGGGGGAGGAATTTCGAAGTGCTTTTGAAGCTGTAATCAAGGAGCATGAGAAACACTGCCCCCTACCTTAGATGTAAAACAGGTGCACCATTTTTCCTTGTCCACTTACCCCTCCATATTAGTGGTTAGTGTCTATTGCTTAAATTCCCTCCCCACCTTACTTTCTGACCTCTCCTGCAAAAAAAAAAGAATCCTTTCACAATAAAGTAGATATACTCAACAAGATTCTCCAACATTTCCATTAGAATTTTGTGTTATGTTGGAAATAATGGGACGTTTATCCCCTGTTCCAGGGGCTGGAATGGGGATAATGCCCTGACAGCCCAAGTTATTGGCCGAAGTGAAGCGAGGGAGGATAGCGAAGGTTCTGTTATGCCTATTCCAGCCCTTGCAACGAGGGATGAAGGCCATTAGAACCCCCCGGCTTGGCAAAGCGGTAAACCAGGGTGCTAAAACAAAAGCATTTTCCTTACTACAGCGGGATGCACATGCCATCCCACTGTAGGGAGGAAAATCCTTTTCCAAGATGGACACCATATGGAGCCCCTCTTCCCTTTCCATGGTGGCGTGCGGGGGGCGAATAGAAGGAGCGTAGGCGCCGAAATAAGTTGAGTTTTGAAGAGTTAAAAAATAGAAATGGAAAGGAGGGTGGGCTGGAGATGGTGGTGGGGCGAGCCAGCCATCAAGTAGCTTGGCATGACAGTTTGTACTGGCGGTACAAGCCCAGGTTCCTAGCCACCTGATTGGCTGGATCCACTGCCCAGGGTGCTAATGGACAATTGTGTACTACAGAAAAATATAAAAGGACAGACACAATTTTCGGTCCCAAATACTTTTCTCTAGCATACAATAAGGATCATAATTGATTAAACTTTATAACTATCCATGGTCTCCACAGTCCCATTTCCAGGCCATGGATCATTAACAGGCCTGCATGACATGCGCACACCATCAGTCAGGGCAGCCCTTCTACCCCTTTTAATTTTATATTTATAGCACTCCCTCAATGCCTGCTTCAAACAGTTACACATCCATCCACCAAACACTTCCAAACACTAATCCTATGACCATATTAAACTTCCGCACACCAACTGCCACTTAACAATCTTCTACAACTATTTTGAATCTGCATTTTGTGTGCTAAGGTGGAACGCCAATGGCTAACTACTGAGGAGAGAAGTCCCAAGGGTTAGATGCATCTGAACCGTAACATCCCTTTAACTAAGCTTTTTCCGTCAATTGAATAGGTTTTTATAAGTGCACATTTTTCATGGTATAACAACACTGTATATAAGTTATTAATAATTACTCTTTTCATATATATAAAAGAACTATAAACCTCCTTTAAGAAACATATATTTTACAACACATACTTATGTCTGTTGTTATCAGCAGTGCATGTTGGGGATGGAAATCATTGTCCAATTGCCTATGGTGTAATGCTCCACCATGACCCCAGTCAAACCAAACCACCCCTATTATTCACTGCACCTAACCTGCATCCTAGCTTAGTGTCCACTATACCCCAATAATGCAACCAATGGCCAGTGCTCATAGCTTGCAGCCATGGCCAGTCTCCAAATCCATGGAGCATGGGCTTCGGCCATGCTGCATTACCCAATAATCAAATCAGAATACACATTTGTGTTTGCCTTGGGCCAGGCACAATACCTAGACACCAAATGTATATCACTATTTTCTCTACTTACTTTCTTACACTTTGGAAAAATAAAACACAAAGCATATTTCCAAAAACAACTTTAGGTCCCTGCCAATGTTTGTAATGCAAGTTTCTTGTCTAGTCCACCACTGCAAACTGTAAACGCAAGCAGAATATTCGTTCCCATTCAAGCCTACCGATGTTGCTTCCATAATAATTAATGTAGGCAAACCAGTATTTTGTAAGACACCTGTTGGTTTGTAAACTTAATAATTTTAGGATGATGCCTGATAGATGTATCTATGTCTCTGTCGATTCTGTGTTCACAGTAAAACATCAAACCTCTCTTACAGTTGTTAGTATCTTATTCCCCATTCTCCACGTGCATAAACTTCCCCTACCATCCCTGTCCAGGACCAGATTGGCCATTAACTGTAGTCAGACCTGTGGTTTCTTTATGATGGAATGAGTTGTTAAATCTTGCTAGCTCTTAGTATTGGACATTTAATCGTTCACTATTTATAATGAGTGTTAAGCCATGTTAGAGCGCAATTTATATAGTAAGATGCCTCTGAGGCACCCACCACACCCACATCAGCTTCCAGGATCGGTATTTCCTTCTAGTCTTGTTAGTGCCTTTAATTCTACACTCCGTAAGTCGCAATCCCACATGTTGGTGACTGTTCCACTATGTGCTGTTTCTTTGGCAGGACGCATCATCTTTGCCTTTCAACAAACCTGGGCTTTGGACCCAATGTTTAAGCCAGACTACATGACCTTCTTTAACGCAAAGCATCGGTCCCAGTGGGAGCAAGGGAATAGGGCTTCACTCCAGGGCCTCACACATAAAAAGCCACGTTATATACCCCACCATCATAGCGCTCAATGTACAAATGCACCTAAAATGCACACACTTTCATCTACTGCTCCTGCCGTTATACCTTTATCTGGGTCAACACCTCTAACATAATGGGAGAGGCAGAGTATAGCACAACAACCATCACCTGAGTTATCACCTGTGTTACCCCGGATCTAGATTATAGAACTTATTTTATAGCATAATGCCATGTGGGGAGGGAGTGAAAGCCCTAGCTTTTTACAATGTTATGAAAATCAAATGATGCAGGCAATTCTGTTTCTGAAAGGGGGATCTGTTAACCCCCTGCCCCCTTTCATAAATCTCAATGCCAAAGGCAGAGTGCATCCATGACCCTATGTGCTATTTCTTTGGCAGGACGCATCATCTTTGCCTTTCAACAAACCTGGGCTTTGGACCCAATGTTTAAACCAGGCTACATGACCTTCTTTAAGCTTGCAGTTAGGTAGAAAAAGGGGAGGCCCAGCAGATGACTAATTATGTGGGTGTCAGTAGATCTAAATGCCTCCTTTAATGACATTCAAATCAATTCCCCACATATTCTAGAGGTTGAGGTCACATCCAATAATGTAGGCCTGGAAAGAGTTTGTTATATGTATAATGTGTGTTTCTTTCCCTACTGGAAGAACTGGAGGAAGTTGTGGGTGGCCATTTGTATGCAGATAAGCGTTATAATGTAACTCACACTTTCATAATAGGGGTTATAAACTACCATTTTGAACCCTACATGCCTTTTACTGATCTGAAGACAATAGAAGAGGAGACATGGGGAATCCTCTTTGTTTGCTTTCCATGAAGCCGCCATTCTGTATAATGTAGTGATGAGGGCCGTTAATGGTCACTTAAACGGAAGGTGCTCCATAAAGTAGAGGCCCGAGAGCGCTCATGACCCAATAACAGTGCTGAAATCAATTCTTACAGGCATACCGTCATGATATAATGGGAACAATCCCCCTTGGACCGATATATATATATATATACTGATTCCAACAAACAAAGGCTGAAGTGGGCCACTTCAGATGTGTTAGCTGTTTCTCCCCGAATATCTAATGCAATACTTTCATTTCCCTCTCACTTCTCCTGCTACAGAGATCACTGCAACCAAATGTTATGGTGATATAATGAATGTGATAACTCCTTTTATTGTAACGAAAAGCATTAGGAAACACAAACGGATAGCGCCGAACACGGCCTGGTCTGATACACAATCCAGAATGGCTAAACACATAATATATTCATGCTCTCGGGTATTTCTCCTTTGAGCCTATCAAAGTGAGGCTTGTTAGGAGAATGCACAGGGCACTCATCAGCGTTAAAAAACAAGAAGACATTAATACAAGTTAGGCTGCCCTTTTAAGTGTGGTAATAGCTGGGGATTCACAAGCCTTTTGTCACCTTGTAATCAGTGGATGCAGAAGAGAAACCTTGCCACGTAACTCTAATATTTCTTTTTTTTACATATTAGTACTTTTTATGATCTGATAAAGAAGCACTCATCCAAAATAACATACTATTGAAAATATGACTGTTTGTCCTTCTCTGTAAATATTATATGCATGCATGTGTTATAATGTATAAGCTTAATGTTCCACCAAGAATCGAAAACTAGATAAAGCCCCTGAACGTGGTTACGACCTAGCAGACTTGCTTATTGTTTGTATTGTTTTGTATTAGTGTGGCATAGTTTACAATGGAACTTTTCACACGATCCAAACTAATTAAATACCACAATAAAATAAAAAGAGTGGCACATCCTAAAAGAAAAACATGATAAGTTATAACATTTCAATTGTGCATTCCTTAGTGATTTTCTCAAAGTCATTTACATCCTTATTTTAAAATAATCAAATTAATGTTAGATAACAACAAAAAAAACAAAGCTAATGACAGTCGAAGTTCATTTTCACTAATCGTTGCCAGAACACTTTTATTTTCAACTAGACAGCGTTGTCCACGAATTAACCAAAGATGTGTTTTCTTAAATACTGTAGTGACGGACATTGTATCACCAGATGGACAAGAGATTTGCAAGTACCTAAAATATCACAATGCTTACAGGTTTACTTCCTGATTGCACCTTTCCCTCGAATGTGATTAATTTCCCTTGTGGCAGAACATTCATCTTATATTATACGGATTGTGCGTGCCAATAGGAATTTGGAATTATAGTCAGATATTTTTGGTATAACTCCTAAACCTCTAATGTCCCAAAAACGATGTTGATATAATTTATATTTTCCAATTCCCTCTCTTGTATTTAACCAGACTGTATCAAAAATTCTCTTTTTTGTCATCAGTGGGTTGTCAATGAAGGCTAAGCTTGGTGACCCATTCCCATCGAAAATGTGCTCCATCTTTATTATCAAATGACATAATGGCTATTGCCTCTTTTTGGCATGTGTTTTCAGGTTAAAAACCTCATATACAGGATCGTTTTGAGGAGTTAGCAGTTTGGTGTAAAACTGTATTAGTTTCCACTGGTACCAGCCCCTGAGTGATGTCAATCTCAGCTTGTGTATCACGACTATGGTTGGTATAGAGTTAGGTAGTCTCAGAGTCCTTTTCCACATCAAACCTTCTTTTTTTACTAATATCGAGTGTTTCCAATTCGGAATTGATTTCAATTCCGTACAGGAGCGCTGAGTCACTTGACCCTTATAAGAATTGATCAGCAGCTGGACTGAAAAGCGACCATATCTGTGGTTTATGTGTTTCATTTGGGAAATCAAACCATTTGCCTTTTCTACCGGCTCCTTCAACAGACATTGGGCCTCATTACAAATCGCCCAGTATGGAAACAACGGTGGCGGTAAACCCGCCTCCACCGTTGTTTCCATGCCAGGCGATCACAACTCCTGCAGGCGGGAGGTGAGGTTCCCGCCAGGTCTGACCTGGCGGGTTTAACACTGCCCGTCTGCAGGCAGACGAGGAAACACCGGCAGCATTAGGAGATGCTGCCGGTGTTTCCATGATCCCTATTCCCATTGAGTCCCAAAGGACTCAATGGGAATGGGGATTAACACCATTCCGCCTCTGTGATTCCCGGGAAACCGGGGTTGTAATGCCCCGGTAATTCCGGGAATCATGGAGGCTGAATGGTAATACGAGTCCGGCGGTAACCAGGTGGTTTTACCACCTCGGTTACCGCTGGACTCGTAATGAGGCCCATTGAAAGGAAGCTTGGCGTAAGCTAGGAGGAGGTGGTTGTCAGTATAGGAAAGCCAGCCTATTCTTTCCTTACCTACCACAGGAGTAACAAATGTGGCATTTAACAGGACCTTGCCAGTACACCCATCTAAATCCATCATAAGACTTGACTTCATCTGACATAATACCCTGTCTGTTCAGTCTAATTCTGTTTTGTCTCTGAATGGATGTGGATCAATATATTTAGTAGAATTGATTGCAAACCCCAGCATCTCAATCAATTTTTGCCATAGTTTAACTCTATTTACCATGTCAAAATCTTATGGCATATCTTTAGATGCTACATATAAAAGGGTGTCCATGGCAACGGGTGGCAAATTGTGCCAGGACATTCATAATAAAGCCATTCAATTAGGTGTTTAACTCTTTTCTAAAACCTGTTTGATTTTTTCGCCAGACGCCCTGTGTCATTCGCCCAGCCTTCTAATTCTCTTAGCACCAAGGCTGCAAACACTTTACTATCAGAATCAAGTAACACAATCAGCCTGTAATTAGCTGGATTGTCTCTGCAGGCCTTCTGACTTGTTTTTAAATGAAACAGAAATGTGGGCATCCTTTTTTTTAACTGAGCTGTTTATTGTTAGAACCAGAGGTATAGCTTTCCTCCTAGCTGGCAAGCTGCAAACTCGTCCCTATCTTGAAGAGGGCAATCATAGTAATACCTCAAAATACCACCCAATTTCTTTTTGGATACCGTTTTGGATGCCTTAGGCAAAATATACAGGAACATCTTACTTGTCCATTTAGAAAAATGTGCAAGGAGGGCAACATCGTAACCCATCAACAAGCAGGCTTTAGAAAGAGAATCCCAATGATTGACCACATTTGTAGGCTAAGTCTGCCAATCCAAACACATGTGTAACTGGATGACCAGACTCTTTGTATGAACTTTTTTAAAAAAAAGAAATGTATTGGTACGGTTGAGAAACTCAACCTTTCAACATAAAGAAAAAAATATATAATTCTTTTCACATTTGTCATTTAAATACATTTAAAAACTTAATACAAATCAAATATTATTCACATCATATACAGAAAGAAAAACAGAGTAAAATGAATTGCTAAAATTGAGCACAACATTCTCAAACTTACAAAATAAAATGGTCACAACAAGGTTTAAATGAAATTCTTAAGCCAATCAAAGTCAGGCTTGTCGGTATTGTCACTAGGATGAGCTTTTTTTTTATCCATACCATCTTTATCAAGTTTGAAATCATTCAAGAAATGTATTGTTGCATAACCAACAGTTCTTATTATAAATGTATTTCCATAGATATTCTGCCCTCATGTGCAATTTGTATTCAAATAGAGATTTAAAATATTTAATTCGCATTTCCTTTCACTTGTCGCATTTCGTAATGATATGCTCTAGGGATTAATCTTCAGTATTGCAAAACCGACATGTACTAGAGTCCTTGACCCATTTGGCTGTTACAACTCTCGTATGCAATAAATTCACATGTCCTGCACGAGGCGCGACACTGGGAGATTTCAGAAGATACGCCTCTGTGATACCATATGCTTTGAGGCCAAAAGGATTTTGGTTAAAATGTTTGTACTTATAGCACAATTCTCTAGTTTCTATTCAATCCATCTCCCACATTTTGCACTTGGCTTTATTTGGGTTTTGAACAAGTAAGTTGTCTGTTATGTCTGCTTCTTGCATAAACCTCTGCACCTGCACTTTCCATTGCAGAATATAGGTATCCTTAGATGTTTGTAAGTAATTGGCTAATTGTCTGATAAAACCATTCCGGTGTTCTTCCAGGACATATTTCCTATAAAGCATACACACTTTCCATTTATAAGAGACATATATAGACGTTAACCCCAATTCATGCCTTATCAGGGCTATATGTGTGGAGGGTGGTAAACATAACAAAGTTCTCCAAAAGGTCCCTTCTTTCATATTCCAAAAGTTACTAGATTTAATTGGTTTGGTTTCAGCACCGTATAACAAAATTGGCAGAGCTTTTTGTTTGTAATATACTAGAAGAGGTGCAATAGTGAATTTACAATATTTACCACTAATGATTTTTGACTGTGATATCAAAGTCTTCCATTTGGAATTTAGACTGAATTCATATGGAGAGTCAATAGGGTTGTTGCTGATGTTTATACCAAGGTAAATATATTCAGTTACTGATTCCACTTCCTCTCCATACAACTGCCACCCCAGCTTTTTATTTTGTTGTTTACAATTTCCAAATGGAATCACCTTTGTTTTCTTGGTGTTTATGGTCATTTTGTTATGGATTGCGTAATTCTCCAAATCGACTAGCATATTTCGGAGCCCCATTGGCATTTTAGATAACAACAGAAGGTGGTCAGCGTATAACAGCCATTTAACTTCACAGGAGCACAGCCTTGGTGAATCAGTCACAATATTATCAAATTCTTTAACGATGTCAAGGATAAAAAAGTTGAAAATGGATGACGCAAGAATACACCCTTGCTTAAGGCCCCTAGAGCTGTGAATCGGGTCTGATAGATTTCCCTCATTGGTTAGTCTGATTTGTAAAGATGTTTCAGAGTGGAGATCGATGATCCATTTTAGTATGTTCCAGGGGCAATTGTTTTTCATCAGCTTCATAACAAGGAGTTCCCTTGGAACTGCATAAAAAGCGGTTTTAAAATCCACGAATGCCACATATAAGGGTAATTTTAACCTGGCTTGCTTAGCAATGACCGCATTTATGCATAGCAGGTTAATTCCTGTGCCTAGACCTTTCAAGAAGCCAGTTTGCCATGGATATCTTAGCCCCTAACTATCAAGCCACCATTTAAACTCACAAAGCACTAGGTGGGCAAGAATCTTTCCCGGACAGTCGAGAAGTACAATGGGCCTATAAGAGGCCGAATCTAATCGGTTGCCTTTTTTGTATAATTGTATGAGTATGGACTTTCTCCATGAGAGGGGCAAGAGCCCAGAGCGCATCACCTCTCCGAATATTTGCATGAGTTTTCCTCCACCATATTTCAGGATTCTTTTTGAGCATTTTATTGTTAAGTCCATCAGGACCCGCAGCCCGCGAGCTGCTAAGTTTTGATATATACAATAATATATCATCCTTAACAAATGTAATTAAATGATCCCAATTTTTTACTTTCAAAGGCAATCTGGCTGTCTGTCAGGGGCGATTGATATATCTGCAGGAAATACGCACGCCAATTTTCCGCTGAAATGGGGTTTATCTGGACTGAATTTTGATCTTTGTAAGTTGCCTCGTATAACACACCCCATATTTCGTCAGTCGACTTGGAGGCAATCTTCCATAGCATAAGTTTGCTATCTTTTTGAAAACACAGGGCCTTTCTTCCTTTTTGCCAGTTTTTGTATCTCGTGCGAAGTTGTTTAATTTTCAATGTCCTTTCCTCAAATGGGAGATGTTTTGTCATGCGAATCTGCTGTCTTAATTCAGATTTTTTATTTTTCACCTCTATATCAAATGTATGGGTGTGCTTGTAGCTTTGACCTTGTATTGAACTATTGATTATCGCATATTGCAGCATATTGCAAGACAGTTGTTTATCAAAGCACATTAATGAAGAGTCGGACCATCTCAATCGATTTCTCGCATTATTGGCAATTACATCGCCTTTATATGTCCCCCCACATTCTACCGATAGCTTGGTCTCCAACTCCCACTCTAAGCAAAGTTGGTGATGGTCACTTTTGGTATTACGTCTTATGTTCAGGGACTGGATCATGTTCATCATTGCTTTGTTTACAAAAATATAGTCAATTGTGGCTTCAAATACTCCATTATGCCAAGTACTCGCAGGTGGGGTATCACCTTCCACAGCACCATTGACCATAACCAATTGCATATTTTCCATACATTGATTCCATCGTGTTCCTTCAACTACTAGTTTCCTTTTATTTTTTAGGTATCAAATGAAGGTTAATGTCTCCCATGACTAGTACAAAGTCAACATTTTTTTCTAATGCAATTCTCAAACAGACTTCCTCCAAATGGGCAAAGAAACAATCTAAAGACAAGTGAGCTTTCCCCCAATATATGCTGACTAATATGAAGCTATAGACCTCACTTGACAATTTAATGAATTGAATGAAGGGAGTGCCAGAATTAAAACTTGTAACTTTAAACCCTTTGGATTTCCTTATAGCTATGAGAAGGCCAGCCATCGGTCTCCCCCTAGGAAGGGAGATGGCAGGTTCTAACACTATCTCATAGCCATTCCAAATTGGGGTTTCAACCAACCAAGTTTCTTGCAACATTACAATATCAAAGACGTCAAGTTCTGAGCTATGAGTGTTGATAAAATGTTGCAATATGAAATCATCAGTCTTCAGACATTTTAGAGACAATCACTACAGTATTGCACAAATGAGGGTAGTGATTCTATAAGTGCTACACTGACTTCCTAGGGGAGGTGATCTGCAAAGAATTGTGTCCCAGAGAGTGCTCTGGATCCATAGATTTGATGCCATGACACCATTAGGCATTAATGAAGACTACTATTTGCGTCCTTTCTTATAAAAAAGAACACAGGCAGACAATGACTAACACAGTACCTGTTCATACAACTACCAACCTTCTGTAGTTTCAAAATCAAACATAAATGTGAACCCCAGTGGTGATAATCTTCATGAGCAATAGGGAGACAAATTCTTCTTAAGAGTTACTTGCCAATTCCTTTCTTGATGGGAACAAATGGATTCATGTGCAATGCTTTAAAGGCATTTAAACTGGACAACTATATACTTAACTTCTAACCCCTTGCAGCCGAATTAAGATAGATTGTGAACCCTTGAAGGGACACCCTACTAGGGATAGAAATTATTGTTCAATAGCTACTCGCCAAGTCCCTTCTTGTTTGAACAAATGTATTAATGTGTAATGCTTTAAATGCATAGAAACTGTACAAAGACATGATTATCTACTAACCTCTTGGGGCCAAATAAGACAGACTGTGAACCCTGGTGGGACAGCCCACGTTGATACTGTACTGTACTGGCAATTCACCTGTCAAACTTACTAAACCATAGAGTACACAGTTTAAAAAGATGTTTCTCTATGAGGGAGCGCAATGCTCATCATAACGCTTACAGCCCATTGTGATAGAGCCCTCCTACGGGTCCCTCCGATGTGTCCAGCTCCACACATGGTGTTGGCTGTCCTTTCCATGTTGCAGCTTACTCTTCTCAAATGTCGGACTTCCTAGGCATTCTGACTGCACAAACTTCAGTTTCAGGTAAGTGCCACCATACAATACAGTTCTGCTGGTGTGGGGGTCAAGAGGCTCTAATCCATGCAGACATTTGATGGACTGCCAAGCAACACCCCCCATACGCTCTATTTTGAATGTGCAATGAAATGTCTCTGGCCTCCCCTGTATTTTGCAGTTGAAAACCATTAAGCTGGAACAATAGTTTACAAAGTCGCTGTTGGAAAATACATTTTTTCTTTAGGGGCTTATTGATTTGCTAATGACCTGTGTGAGTAATATGAAAGTTACAGGTTCCAATCCCACCAATCCCCATCCAAGTAATGAAAATGAGTAGATTTATATAACTGTGGATATTCCAGGAAATTAAAAACTCAGAGTAAAGTAGCCCAGGAGGCAGTGTGCCAGCTGTAAATAACTTTATTCAGCCTGCAAGTCATGGTTATGCAGCAAGAACAGTGTCTCATTCGGAAGTGTGACTAAAGTAGAGATGTGATGTAATATCGAAACATAGGTTTCAGTTCCTGCCCCCCAACTGTGTGTGTCATGTTGCCCAAATGCGTCCCTTTGAATTGGGTAAGTGTGACTGATACACATTGGAAGTTTTTTGCATTTTTTTTACCAACATGCCTCAGTTTATGACAGCAAAAATATTTCTCCACAATATAGAGAGTTAAAAAAAAAAGTAAGCATGCACATGACGATATCTCCAGACAAGTCAGATCTATGAAAGACTTGTCAAAACAGTTTCTCCCCTGCTCGTCCAATCAAGGACCATTTTGACACTCTCGTTGCTGCCCTAGCTGACTTCTGTAACCACTCCTTTACCAGCGGAGACTTCCGCTCCCCTCTGAAGCACTCTCTTGTGCACCCTCTTCTAAAGAAACCTACTGTCGAACCCTCATGCCCGGCGGACTATCACTCCTTTCCTGGGTAAACTCCTGGAAAAGCTGGCCATCTCCCAGCTTAATCTTCACACTGACTCTGTTGGCTGCCTCCATGACCATCTGTCTGGCTTCAGAGCAGCCAGAAGCACGGAAACTGCTCTCCTGAACATCTGTGAAAACCTACTCTCCAACTTTTATTCTAATCACCCCTCTGTCCTCATCCTACTTGATCTCTCTTCCGCCTTTGATACAGTCAACCATGCCATCCTGCTCAACCCCCTTTGTGATAATCTGGGTATCACTGATCAGGATTTGGCTTGGCTGACCTCCTTCCTCTCCAACTGATCCTCCCAGGTCCAACTTGGGTCCTACCTTTCCTCCATCTCACTCTCCACTTGTGGTGTTCCCCAGAGGTCTAACTTCTCTCCCAGGCTTTTCAACCAATACCTGGCACCCCTCGTCCACCGAATTGCTGCTCTCTGCTCCAATTTTCACTGCTATGCGGATGACACTCAGCTCGTTTACAGGCTCCCCTCTGCCACCTCTTCTCCCTCTCTCATCTCTGACTGTCTGTCTGCCATCCAGGAGTGGTGTGTATCATAGGGGGAAGGGTAGCCGCCAATATGAATTAGTACATACTGTTAGTTATGTATGTTTTTTCTGTTCAACAAGGTTATAATGGTGTTAACTACGTCACCTGTGACCCATACTTTGATTAGATATTGAAATACAATGATAATAAAGACTATTTGTAAACCAATTAAACACTTATTGATAGTCATATTTGAATGGCTTAGACATGAATTTTATTTCAAGTTACTCAACAGTCTGGTTGTAAAACAATCAAGGTGGTACATACCAGTTTGTCTGCGGTAAACAGACCGATCAAAGCATAAGTCTCAGATTTGTAATAAGCCAAACATTTTTAAGCAAACAATAGTGAAAATACTTCACATTAGATTAAGGTACAGTGTGAGTAAAAGCAACTGCATTGCATTGTTAGAAACCAATATAGACATATGTAGGTGTCCAAACAATATAGTGGTACAGATATGCATGTGTTACACAAACAAGTGGTGCTATACATAAGATGAGGGGAACAAAGGAATGACTGTCCGCCTAGACAAAGAGAACCCTGTTTGGTATATGGGTTTTACTGAGGTTCAGTGGTAACCAATCCAAATCCAGGAGTGGTGTGCCTCCAACAACCTCTGCCATAATGCCAGTAAGGCAGAGATCCTCACACTTGTGCCTTCCTTTCCTGTCACTCTCTGGTCGGCCTCACTTGGCCCTCTCCCTGCTCCCACCTGTGAAGCTAAGAACCTTCGGGGTCATCTTCAACTCCACGCTTTCCTTTTCTCCACACATCTCTGATGTCTCTAAGAAGTCAAACTACCAACTGCACCTCCTCAGAGGTAGTCTTCCTTTCCTCTCCTTCGCCCAGAAGCTCACTGTCTCTAGAGTTCTGGTTCTATCTAGGCTGGACTATTGCAACAGCCTCTTTCTAAATCTGCCTGCAACTACTCTCGGCTCTCTGCAATTCATCCAGAACAGGACTGTGAGACTTGTCCTCGGCCTCAATACCAGGGATCATATCTTTCCAGCCCTGAAATCTCTCCATTGGCTCCCAGTGGCTGCAAGGATTAAGTTCAAGACCCTTTGCATTGTCCACAAGGCCTTCTGGGGCCTGAGTCACTAATACCTTCAACTCTCCCTTCAGAAATACCTTCCTACTTGAGCTCTTCGTTCCTCCACCTCCAACTCCCTCAGTGTCAGCCGCTTCTCCAAGCAACTAGTTGCGGTTAGATCTCCTTCTTCGGCTGGGGCTTCCCTCTGGAACACCCCCCCTGCATGTCTGAAACTTGAGGAGAACCATCTTCGGTTCTGGAAGCACCTCAAGACCTTCCTCTTTGCTTCTGCCTTCACTCTTCCTCTCCCCTACTGATCTGTCTGCTTTGGCACTATCCACCTGGCTCCCATCTGATTTCGGGCCCTAATCTCTGCCCTCCCTGCCGCATACCCGCACTGCCTCCTGGCAACCCTTGCACTTGGGTCTGGATCTGCAACCCTTCAGTCCCCTTCCTGCACTTATTGGACACTCATTGTCTGCACCTAATTCTTGCACTACATGTTGTTGTTTTGAGTTGTTCAGCACTTCCCACTCCTCCCCCGCCCCTTGCACTTTCTCCATTCCCTCTCCCCTGCACTTGCGCATTCTCGATGTCACTGGGCATAGTAAGATTGTTGTGTCCTCCCTTGTTCCCCTCCCTTGCCTCATCGTGCTCTGAAAAACTAGTGTATGGGCGCAATATAAATAAAACATCATATCATGCCAAAGATCTGAAAATCAACACTGTCCTTATGGGTTCATCCGAGAACCATGATGGACTCAGCATGCAATATATATGTGTAACTGCCGTCTTTTACCATGCCCCAAAACACCACACTAGCAAACACCCCACCCAAAACACAAAGGAAAATACTATCTATTAATGAAAAGACAATTTTCAAATGTCTCATCTCCTCTCAGTACCATAGGTAGAAAGCATGGCTTTAACATCCCACCTTTTGTGTTTCAGTGTCTTGTTGGAGGCAGAAGCTAAAGATTTGGTGGCCCAAAACGAACATTTTAATACATTACAAGTAGACACATCCCAGTCTCCGCTCACAGTGATTGCATACTATACTTTGGGGCTGGTCTTAGTTATCTTGGTCCTGCCCAACAAGCAACACTGTTACATGCACAAACATATAAACTGTGCTGTTATTGAACTGTTTAATTTCTGATAAGTTGTTCTTTTCATGGTTTACACCAACGTCTTCTGTAGACAACAAAGAAAAGGAATGCAATAAAGAAGTCATGTACATATTTTAAAGTATATTTTTAATTTACAAAGTGTTTCTCTTATCTACATAACTTTATGTATGAAAAAGGCAACTATTCGACTCCTTATCCGGCTCTGGCCACATACTTGTCTGACTATTCTATATTCGGCCAAATACTTAAATCAACTTAAATCTATTATTTGGTACACCCCTAAAATTTCTAATACCTTTCAAATGCATTACAGATTTGTTTTTATCTTCTAAATGAAACGTCATTTCTGGAAAATGAGAACTTTTAGATTTCCAGAGCAAAATTGACCAAGTGGTGTCATCATGTGGACATTGTTGCATTTGCTTATGCGCAGAAAGTCCACAAGATCAAGTTCAAAGTAATGCCAGGCTTGAAGATGTTCCATATTGAGTAACGTAAAAATAATGCTTAAAATCAATGCATATATTTTTGATATGCATTCATTTTACTTTACTCAAGTTTTTAAAACGTATTTGTATGGCAGAGAGGGGGCAAAGATCGTAATGTACAATTCTGCCCCCAGAACATCTCTGCCATACAAATACCCCAGCATTTTTGACAGCATGACATTTTCATGCTGGTAAAAATGTAGTGGGGGTCATTACGACCCAGGCGCTAATTGCGCCAACATTACCACCATGGTGTAAACTATGTTTACACCATGGTGGATGGCGGATTTACCGCCCCATTCCAAGGTGAGTGGGGCGGTAAATCCCCATTTCCCATTTTCCCTTCCCGATTCCCATTTTTGCCCCATAGGGCATAATTGGAGTGGGGAAGGCGCTAATTACGCCACCGTAAATTACGGTGGCGTAATTAGCATCATGGCAGGTTAGCGCCATGGATTTTAACGGCTTCTAAAAGCAGCTGTTAAAATCAGAATCAGGCGTTAAGTGTTAACAACGGCGTTAACCCTTAACGCCTGGGTCGTAATGAGGCCCAGTATATTCCTCTGCAATCCATTTTAAACGCTCCCTGTCATGCGTAAATGGCAGGCACTTTTTACTCAATTTGCACTCCTGAGTGTAAAAGTGAAGCCTGGAGGTGACTGGGGGTCATTACGACCCAGGTGCTAATTGCGCCAACATTACCACCATGTTGTAAACTACGTTTACACCATGGTGGATGGCGGATTTACCCCCCCATTCCAAGGTGAGTGGGGCGGTAAATCCCCATTTCCCATTTTCCCTTCCCCATTCCCATTTTTGCCCCATAGGGCATAATGGGAGTGGGGAAGGCGCTAATTACGCCACCGTAAATTACGGTGGCGTAATTAGCATCATGGCCGGTTAGCGCCATGGATTTTAACGGCTGCTAAAAGCATGCCCTTTCATTTCAGAATCAGGCATTAAGGGTTAACGACGGCGTTAACCCTTAACGCCTGGGTCGCAATGAGGCCCACTGTGCCTCCACTTTCCACCTCTCTTTTGAAAATGATGAAAAGTATGCAAAGGGGACCTGTTTGCATATGACAGATCCCCTCCGCATAAATTATAGGAACAGGAACATGGGCCCACAAAAGCCTCTTTAAAACTTGCACCATGCCGTATAGCAAGGATACAATGAAAAATAAATTTCAAGGGGCTAACTGGTAATGAGAAGGGCCACTTCAGAAACTGGATGGGGCAAACTTAGAGGCTCTTCCCCCTCTGTTCTACCCCAAGGGATGTCTGGCTTGGAGCCCAAGTATCCCCCTTTTCCCAACCGTCCATCTCCCACCAACCGCCACACACTCCCATCTCCCCCCAGAATCAGCGCCTCGGCCCAGCATTACACATAAGTGCACAAATATTCCCAGCAGAGCACGGTGTAAGCCTCATACTGTGAGCCTTATTTTTTAAGATATTTACAGGACCCGAGGCCCTTTGGTAGCCCTCAGCAGACCGCCCCCACCCCGCGCCCTCTTCCTGCTTTGCCTTCCCTCCTGCCTCCCGACCCGCCCAGCGCCAATCTCATGGGTCCTTAGGACCTTGTTGTATTAACCTAGCGACGCGGCCTGAATCCACCGGCTCCATTGACAGCGGAGCACGGTGAATGTAAGCCCCATCCTGTGGGCCTTATTTTTAAAGATATTTATAGGCCCTAAGGCCCTTTGGTAGCCCCCAGCATCCCGCTCCCACCCCGTGCCCTCTTCCTGCTTTGCCTTCCCTCCCGCCTCCCGACCCGCCCAGTGCCACTCTCATTGGTCCTTAGGACCTTGTTCTATTAACCTAGTGACGCAGCCTGAATCCACGGGTTCCATTGCCAGCGGAGCGCGGTGAGTGTAAGCCCCAACTTGTGAGCCTTATTTTTTAAGATATTTACAGGCCCTGAGGCCCTTTGGTGGCCCCCAGCAGCCTGCTCCCACCCCGCACCCTCTTCCTCCTTTGCCTTCGCTCCCGCCCCCTGAGCCGGCCAGCGCCGCTCGCATTGGTCATCTCAGCCTCCATCACTGGTCTTCCCTGGGCAGCCCTGCGGCTAAGGGACCCAAGGCCAAGGGCGGCTCCAACAAAGGCAGCTCCAGGAAGTGTCAGCAGGTGTCCGCAGGGGAAGCCAGTGGCCAGCCGTCAACCATCAACTACATGGACCAGTAAGGTAGGAGTGGCCCTGAGTTAGAAGTAGAGCAACCACTCTACCCTAGAATCCGAGCCACTTAGCAAACCCATATTAAACAAGGTGACTACTCCCCATTGCATCTCTCTCCCTCACCCTCACCTTAGACAAAATGTAATCATTGTTTAATATTGTACTAATCTGACCTGCTAGGCACAGACCCCTCACCCCCTCTGTATAGACCTATACAGGTCTCTCAAAGTTTAGCAGGGGTTCTGTCTCCAAACTGCATTGTATGATATTTAGATGGCATCGATAGGCCTCTCTCCCACTATACAGGTCTCTCAAATGTTAGCAGGGATTATGTCTCCAAACTGCATTGTATGATATTTAGATTGCGTTGATATGCCTCTCTCCCACTATACAGGTCCCTCAAAACTTAGCAGGGCTTCTGTCTCCAAACTGCATTGTATGATATTTAGATTGCGTTGATAGGCCTCTCTTCCACTATACAGGTCTCTCAAAACTTAGCAGGGGTTCTGTCTCCAAACTGCATTGTATGATATTTAGATTGCATTGATAGGCCTCTCTCCCACTATACAGGTCTCTCAAATCTAGTAGGGGTTCTGTGTCCAGATTTCATTAAGTGGTATTTAGATCACATTGATAGGCCTCTCTCACACTACACAGGTTTCTCAAGTCTAGCAGGGGTTCTGTGTCCAGATTGCATTGAGTGATATTTAGATTACATGGATAGGTCTCTCTCCCACTATACAGGTCTCTCAAATCCACTTACCAACTCACTCTAAAGTAAGACAGAACCCACCAGTGTATTACTGTGGAGTGACACTCCGATTAGGGGCTCACGCCCCATAAGACATAAGTCCTAGCTGCGCCCCTCAAAGTCACTCTTCAACTAGTACATAGCCTCCTTAAAACCACGTAGCTTGCTCACCGCAGTGAACCGTGTTCAGGGAGACAGACAATAAAGAGAGCCACCAACTATATAACCCTCAATCACCTCCCATACCCCTACCAAGACAGAGACTGAACGAGTAGGTCACATCAACCAGAAATACCGCCTACAGACAGAGCCCAAAACTGGTAGCGGACAGCCCTCCATACCCAGTACTACCGCAAGACAACCAGACCAAAGCAGAACCAACTGGAGATCAGCAAACAAACAAAGACGAAACAACTCTGAATCTCATAATGCCACACAAACAACCCATCCCAAGGGAAAGAAAAAGAGAAGAAAGAACAAACGCTTTGGAATGGCAACAAAGAATCACAAGTACAGGACACACCCCAACAGACAGGAACAAAAATCGAACCAACACTGAGCGAAGAGACAAATCCTTCTACTTAACTCCATACCTCGCTGACAACTGGTCACCAGAGCAAACCAACAACATGCTAGAAGCAACAACATCAAACAACCTAATAAAAGCATGCAGAAGAATAATGAACAACACCAGAAACAACAAAAACACGACCGGTGCGATAACACCTTACATCACCAAAGCAAGAAGTACTTCCAATTGACAACCACAACTCCTGGAAGACGAACTCGATGAAAACAAAAACCCAAGACAAAACCCAGAAGAACTATTCGAAGACGCTGACACCCCAAAACCTACACCTCAACAAGATCAGAAAACGACCCTAACAAGAAAGGCCAAACCAAACTACACCTCCAAACTCCACTGTAATCTAATTAAATGCAAGATCCATGTCAAAACACTCTACAGAGCTCTTCAACCTACTCGATGACAACGGCATTAACACCCTATTCATCATAGAAGCATGGCTGGACGGCACCTACAAAATAACACTCCAAAGCCGCCTTCCAACCAACTTCAAATGCCTTCAATTAAACAGGAAAAACAAAAAAGGAGGAAGCATCGCAATATCATTCAAAGAACACCTGAAAATAAAAACAGACGAACCACTCAACATCCTCAACTGCGAAACCATGGTTATACTCCTAACAGCGAGCCCAAAAACCAACATCACATTCATCTTGGTATACTGACCACCGACATACAATGCAGCCTTCGTCAACAAATAGAAGCCATCACCAACATAGCCATAAACAACGAACACCTAATCATCCTGGGGGACTTCAACAAATGGTTTGAAGACAGTCATGCCAACTCCCAAAACTCACTGATTGAACAACTCACTACCATGAAACTATGACAACTGGTAACAGGGCCAACACAATTGGCAGGACACACCCTGGATGCAATTTTTGCCAAGTAAAAACTCATCACCATGGCACCGCCGATAGAAATACTGCGGAGCAACCATCTCATCATCCCATTCATGATCATTCTGCCTACTCAAGTCTGCATCCAACCCCCTAAACTCACAACCACTACAAAAAGAAACTGGAAATACGTCAAAGAAAGCAGCCTATTCGAACAACTGGAGTTAACCAAACCCTAAACTATAGAACTAGACCTAGCTGACCTAGATGGGAAAGCGAAGCTATTACACAAATGGATTGCAGATACAATTGACAAGATCGCCCCAGAAAAACCATTCACCCCATCAAAAAAAGAGCAATGGCAAAATGGTTCATCCCACTATTAAGCACCATGAAAAAGTAAAACAAAAAGCTGGAACTGGAATGGAGGAAATTATGCAACCCAGACAATCACTGTTCCAGAAACAAATCGGCGCATACAAGAAGGAAATTGAAAAGGTGAAGAGAAGGCATTATGATGACAGAATCACCAATGCCACCAACACACAAAAAGAAATGTTTAACATAATTAAAGAAATGAGAAACCCACCAGGCTATGACAACAACCCAACCCCCTCAGAGAAACTATGCTGCGACCTGGCAGACCACTTCAAGAAAAAAAATCAATGACATCCGACAAACCATTCAACAGAGAACAACCAACCACAACATTCAACCAAACGAACCTAACTCAGAACCACAGCACAAACTCAAACACTTTCCTGAAATATCAGCAGAGACCTTTGCAATGCTGGTAAAACAAAGCAAGAAAGCTGGTTCACCCATGGATCCCTGTCCCCCAGACATCTCCAAATCCATCCTCGCACAAGGAACGCCAGTAGAACATTACAGAAACCTTCCAAATTGTTCACTAGTAACAGGAACTGTACCCATGACCTTCAAATCAGAATATATCAAACCACTTCTGAAAAACACAAGTGGTGATCTAGAAGACCTCTCCAACTGCAGACCAATCTCAAACATCCCCTACCCGGCAAAAATTCCTGGAAAACTATGTATACAAACTAACCCAAGAACACGTAGAAAAACACCACCTGCTAGACCAAGCTGAAGTCGGTTTCAGACCCGCAAGAGGAACAGAAACAACACTACTATCCGTCTGGGACGACCTAAAAACGCAGACTCACACACAACCTCAGACCTCTCCACAGCCTTCGACACAGTTAGCCATGACACCCTAACCAAAAGACTAGACGACATAGACATAACAGACACAGCAATATGCTGGACTAAATCATTCCTAGCAGACAGAACAGAAACCGTATGGATTAACCCTTCAAATCCACCCCACGAGTTAACTACTGTGGAGTGCCACAAGGATCCTCACTATCACCACTGTACTTCAACACCTAGCAGACCCCAGTTATCAGAATCTTCAGAAAATACAACATTACATGCTACAACTATGCAGATGATACTCAAATAATCTACAAAATCAAAGACAACCAAGCTGATCATTCAACCCTAATCGACTGTCTAAAATATGTCTTCAATTGGATGAATGCCAGCAACCTCAAAATCAACCCAGGAAAAACAGAATTCATGATCATATCCAAAGACCAAGAGTACGAAACCGTGATCCCATGGCCAACGGAAATGGGAACCACACCATCACCATCTGAGGTAGTGAAAAATCTGGGAGTCCTGATGGACAGCACCCTAACCTTAGAACCACAAATAAATGTAACAGTTTCTTCCTCCTCCACACGGCAAGATGAATCCTACCTTTCCTCTCCTCCACGCACAAAACACTCACTATCGTCACTCTCATCATGTTAAGAATCGACTATGCAAACAGCTTCTACCTCAGAATACCAGAATACCTCCTGAAGAAACTACAACTGATCCAAAATACAGCAGCCAGACTACTCCTCAAACCAGCCAGAAGAGACCACATCACCCCTGCCCTAAAAAAACTACACTGGCTCCCAGTAAAACATCACATCACCTTCAAAACAATGTGGATAACACACAGGGCAATCTGTGGACAAGGAGCAGAATTCCTACAAAAGAAAATAACAATCTACAAGCCAACAAGACCCCCTCAGGTCAAGCAACGAAATCTGCCTGGAACTAAAACCATACCTTGAGAAAAAAATTGGATGCACCCACTTCTACCACTTAGCCGCAAAAACCTGGAACAACATCCCAAAAGAAATAAGAAACACCAAAGATCACCTAAAATTTTGAAAATAGCTAAAAACCTGGCTCTACAACACCACAGACTCAAACTGAAAAACGAAACAGAAAGGAAAAGAATGACTAAACTGGAAAGGACACTGACAAGCTCCCAGAACCGACTGGGGAGCACCCGCGGCTCTGGGACAGGTGACGCCAGGTAGAGTGGAACACAGGCAATGCCCATAGAGACGGAGTCAACAACCCCAGCCAATTCCATACATCTTCACTCGCCCCTTAGTTACTAGGTACCACAGTGTACCACAGTGTTGTGGAATTGTCAGGATATCGCCAATCACTGAACTAACAGAGTTGCGGACACTGGCAGGTGCACTGGCCGTATAAGTGGGAAGGGAGGACAGGTGGGTTTGTAAGGGAGGCGGGTGGAGATCAGGACAGAGACGCAGGGTACCCCCACACCTCATCTGAAGAGATTACGCAAGCCCAACACGTCAATTCAGGATAGAGATACCAACTAATCAATTCCACTAGCAATTTCCCCCTCTGATTACACCTCTCAAACTCCAAACCAAACACAACCATAAACCTACAGCACAACAAACTACACAAACTTCACTACACTGCAACAACAAAACAAAAAAAAACACACATAGACTTGCACAACAGTAAACAACGACTACCGGCCACAAACAACCCAGGCCCAGCCAACAGACCCACCAGGCTGAGGCCGCCATCAGCACATCACTGCTCTCTTGCACTTTTCCAGCTTCCTCCCACTAACTCGCCCTCCCTTTGTCTTTCAAAGCCACCAGACTGCCAGGGGACCACTCCGGTGGTGATAGTGCACGACAAATGTCCTTTAACATTAACATATACACACTCACACACATACACACAATTACACATTCACTCACTAATTTAAGCATCCCATTGATCATACAATCACTCATGTACATGCCAACCCAGCCTCCCATACATCATACACTCATTCCCACACACTCATTCACACATACATTATATACACACTCCTTGCACACATGCATACATACAGAATGAGCTAACATACAACGCCCTTTCTCCTTTCAGAAAATACTTCCCTCGCCACTCTGCCTAACAAAAAGCAAGTGCATACATCAGCCCCCGTTGTGAAAGAACACATAACGTTCTTATATGTTCGCTTACATCAGTGAGGAGGGGGCTGATGTGTTCATTTGATTGCTCTAAGGCAGTGCAGTGATGGAAGCCTTTCCTGAAACTAGCAGCTTTAAGGTTGTGCTGTGTTTGTGCAAATAAATGTTTCTGCACGATCACAGTAACACATGAAAGCCACTGGTTTTAGGAAAGGCTTCTCTCCCCTCTCTAACACAAAGCTATGTCCAGCAGCCCCGCCCCGCAGGTCAGTTTTCGAGGGGGTAGAGAGGCCTGAAGCTCAGGTGCGCTTTAATGAACAGTATCACTCTACATTTCTTTTTACCAAATCACAACATTGTTTTATATCTGAAGAGAGACGGACAGGACTTGACTTTTTTTTATTGTGGAGAATTTTTAGAAGAAGGGATCTTACAATCATAAAAGGATACAATGTTGAATGAGCTCGCGCTGTTTTCTACATCAATTACATCGGATGCTTTGCCTTTGACTAGACAAGCAATTGAACGTTCAACACTGAAAAAAAGCTTTCTCGATAATGCTATTTGGATGCTTGATTTTAACAGTTATCCACAAATTGCGGCAGACCCACAATGCTTTAGCAGAGTCTAAATATCAGCTGTTTCTTTTCTAGTTTGTAATTTCAAAAGAGACTGAGACTCTTTCATCCCAGATGGAATAATTTGGGGCCTCTGCATAGAGTGTAAACAAAGGAAGGAAGTATTTGAAGATGTCACGGATTAGCAGACGGCATGAAAAGTTTAATAGCTTTCAATTTAAATGTCAACACCAGCAGGCCATGCAAATCAAAGAAAGCGCCCCTGCTTTTTCAGAGCCGGCATGCATATTCATTGAGAGCAATTGCTGTTGAGCACATGTACACATTTTGTACGACTGTGAATCATTGTGTCTCTTACACGGTGCTGTAAACAGAACAGGACCTGTTTCCGCACAGGGTTGAGTGTTTTTTTTTTTTTTTGTTCTCCAGATATTACGCATATTTCCATAGTAACCGTCATATCACAGAATGTCATGCGGCTATCAATTGAAAACATGTTTACTTAACCAATGAAAGGGAGGTAAGGTGACTTCTCTCGGAGCAGGGTAATTCAACACTGATTATTGATATGCCATTGGAAATGTGTTATTTTACGGAGAAATCAAACAGCTAAGGCTCTTTAAGACGGTCCACTTCAACGTGACATTAGAACATTGTTATTTTGTTTCAACTGCCTTTGGCAAATGTATTCAGCGAACGCTCCAATGAATTTCTGCATGGATAACTCTTCTGGGAACCAGATGAGTCTGTTATTTTCTTAACAAAGGCAACTGCTACATGCACACAGTTTCAGGGGTTTGGCGAGCGAGGCAAGGCCCTCTTCTTAAATTAGTGGTCATCACCCCAAATAGTAAGGACCCTCCCAAAGTCTATACGGTCACTAGTTAACACCACCATTCACGCTTTGGGGCATTTTCACAGTTTTTGAAACAGGAGGGGGATGGCGGAACACAAGTTACATGTCTGTCTCCCTTTTCGCCTCTAACTTCAATGACCACTTGGTGTAGCACCTGCATGATATTTTCATGCTGCTCGATAAACAATGCATTCCTATGGAATCTACCTGCTTTTTACAACTGTAAAAAGCTGGCAGAGTCAATTGGAATTGATCCGATCTGCTTCAGCCTTCCTTCTCTCTGTCCCGAATTCAAAAGAACAAAGGCTGGGGGATGAAGCTTCCCAGTTGTGTCAGCCAAAGACTGGAAAATCCTACCTCTAGACATTAGATCTGACCCGTCCCACACTTCATTCCAAACAATACTTAAAGCCTGGTTCCTCACCTCCAATGTGTAGCCTTGTGACTTAATGACCACAGTCTAATCCCACACAATCTGCTCATGTGAATATATCTGCGCTATATCATTTGCTTATTACTTATGTTAATAAGGTTGCACATGTAAATATTACTGATTATGTGCAAACAAAAAAATGTAGATGTAAATATCTTATGTCTGTAAATATGTGTAATATTATTTATGTAACCCCGTAATGTGTATTACCTGCTTTCCAGCGCTCAGATACCTACGGGTTTGGCCCGCGCTACAAATGCTAAATAAATAAAATAAATAAATGGTAAACACTGCTGCCTGCCATGGGTAAATGGGAGGCAGCGTTTACTTATTTTGCATTAAACAGTGCAAAAGGGAGGTGTAAAGGCGTGTCCACCACTATGTTACACCTCCCTTTTGCTATCCACAGTGCAAATAATGTAAATTGCCTAGAGGGGAACTATTTGCCAATGTAAGCAATCCCATCCAGTCAATTACAGTCCCATCCAGGCAATTACATTACTTTGTATATGTATTTATTGATTTATAAGGCACTTTCACCAAAGTGCAAAAAAGAAATCATGACTAAGTTAATGCAAAATGATGAGCAATCCAAAAGAAGACAAAATGTATAGCATATTAGACACAGAAGATGATTTTTGAGATTGCGCAAAAGAGAAAGAAGGGATACATCTAATATGCAGTCCAAAGTTTACGTGCTATAAGACTGAAACAGCAAGACATAGATTGGGCACAGAGTGGCCTAGGGGCAGTTAGCAGCAACTGAGATTGGGAGTGAAGGGAATGAGAGGGGACATCTAGAGGGACCAGTGAGCAAAGAGAGGGGGTGAGCAAAGATACAGGGCTGAAATGAGTGAGATCTGGAATGGTAATAGCAATATAGCTTTTGGCTTTTTGGAGATGAACTATAAAACAATAATTTGCTATTCAATAAAGTACATGGACAAACATGTTAGTAAATTAAATGTGATTTTACAGCAAGGCTGTTTATAAAAGGTAGTCTTTTTAATTATGAGCTTCGTTGGAGTGGTTAGACCAAGGGGATGGATTTAACGCAAACAAAACTAGTTTGTTGGAAAGTGAAAGCATTTTTTAGCAGAGAGGGAGTGCCTTGTGGGAAGAAAGCTTTCTGGGAAAGTGCATCTCTGTTTCTTGAATGCAGTGTTTTCTGCTGTTTTGCTGTTGACTCCGGAAATCAAAATGATTAGAATGAAAGCCACAACAGTATTTATTGACTGCTTTCTGAGCATTCTGATTGGTTCAGATGTAGCAATTAATGACTCCCATTTGCTAATTTAGCCATATAAACTGAAACGAGGGGTCATTATCAGGGGCTAATGACACTCTACCAATTTGTGGTGCAAGCTGAAGTTGAAGATATACATTGGAGAAGGGTCATAATTCCAAGTGATAGTGACCCGTCTCTCATGAGTATATAGGGCCTGAGCCTCAGCTCTGTGTTAAATAACAAGTGTCATTTCCCGATGGAAAATCACTTTTCTTGTTTGCTCCATATTCTCTAACTTTACAAACATAGGCACACAATATGGAGCAAACAAGAAAAGTATCTTTCCATCACAACATTACACTTTTCCTATTTTACACGGAGTGCAGAATCAGGCCAATAGTGGTAATGGTAACTCATGTTATGGAGTGTTGGTGGTGAATTGAAAAATGTTATTTAATAGTGCGTAAATAGATAAATGGAATAATTCAATTAAATGAGCCTTTATTACACAGTATTTAAATAGCAAGGATGTTAAGCATTTTAGTTGCACATTTGGTTGAACTGGAACAGTGTTATCATAAGTATGCATTAGGTGTAATGTAAAAGTAAAAGGTCACACCTCCAGCCTGCTATCCAAACTAGCTGCCCAACCCGCCTTTCCTCGAGTTTGCCCCTATGAATATCCTATGCAATATTTACAAATGTAAATACAGATCGCAGGCTTGCAAAGTTAAAATGTTTTATATTTCCTTCAGTCCCTGTGCCTGGCTTGTGTTACCTTTCTTACCCCTTCCTCGCCTGCTATATGTCATTCAATCCCACACTGTTCATAAGTAAATACAACCTACACTAAGACTACCCATGCCCTCTCTTATTTGATGCTTTGTAAGTAATTTCTGCTCCAAATGACGCTTTCTTTTTAAATACAAAAAACTACTTTCTATAAAAATGGAAGCCTGCCCTGTTTTGTGTGTTAAATTGAATGCTCCAGTGGATACAAGAGCCTCGCTGAGAGGGAGTTTCTTATTGAAAGAAAACTTGTCTGGAAATTGCCTTGCTGTTTCCTGAATGCAGAACAATAATTTCATTTTGCATTTCTGTCTCTTTTCATAGTCAGGGGGCCTGATTTATAAACATGTTCTACAACAGTGCATTCCCATTGAAAAACGTTTTGTAAATCAGGTCTGCAATGTTCTGAATGCAGCCAATAGAATTGTTGAATGCACTGCAAACATTTGGATTGGCTTAAAGGTGGTGAATTGTAATATCCATTCCTGAAGTCTCAGACAATTAATATTTTTTTAGCATTTCCACATATTCAGCGGGCTACACGGGTGACCACTTGCTGGAAGGGGATGGGATATCAAATGATTTGACCTTGCCTATTGAAGGGGATTCCCCTAGTCTGTCCAATTAGTCCCTTGGGGCTTTGGTCTGAGGAGAACATTTATAATGGGTAACATGAATAATCAGCCGGTCCCGGAGTTTAAGACTCTTGAGCTGAATGTTCAGTCTTCCCACTGTATGATCAGGGATAAGAACAGTTTCCCAAGGGATGGTGCCCATGTCGTAAGGTTTGATAAAAAATGTACCTCAGTGGCTGGACAAGGACTGCCGGAAATAGAGGTTGAATCAACTTCACATCCAGGTTGACAGATGTGCATAATAAACAAATTAATATGCACATGGAAGCTACTCGAATTCCTATGTTGGAAAGGGTTAGGGGCCGTGATGATTCTTTGGAGTTAAATAGAACAAATGCACAAAAACTCTTTGATGCATTTCAATCCTTAAGGGCTATTCAATCTAGGGATATTGCTCAAGTCCAGTATCCTTCGTTATCTGAATTGGGTCGGGTTAAACTTTATATCCCTTCTAATTCAGTCATTGAGGTTTTGTTAGCCACAAGGGATTAATTAGAATCTTGGAGGTATACTCTAATAGAAGCTCCAATAATTGGTAGGACATCTTGGGGTAGATTTTCAAGTGCCTCAGTCCCATTAAAGGAGAGGCGGCCTACACTTCAGCCTCTTAGATTGACTTGTTCTCAGGTGGCTGATTCAAAATCGTATGTCGAGGCTATCACCCCAGTGACGTCCCGGTTAGATGCAGGGGATGATTTGTCCTGGCAGCCAGGGGTGTTAATGACGAGGTCAATGTATCAATAACCCATGATAATCTCTGCAACTAAGTTCCTTACATTTGGCTCCTGGAATACACAGGGATTTAAACATCTTTTGGTTAAGAATTACTACTCCTTGATGAATTTTGATATAGTACTTCCAGGGAGACTTGGTTGACGGAAATCCCCTGCTGGGACGGCTATTTAGTAATCCTTAGTCCTGCCTGAAAGTGTCTTTCAGACCGGCAAAATCGGGTTTTTTGACAGCCTGCAGGGTTGTCAGAGGGTTGTACTTCAGTGCCTTGGTGGATCCAAATCCATTGCTTCTGCTCTCAAAATGATCTTGTTTGAATAATCATGGGATGCTAGTGGAGTCCTATGCACTTCTAAACATATACTGGAACCCATTAGGCATGTAAGATGTGGTTTGGGGTTATATCTAGTACTTTGTGGAATTTTAATGTGGTATTTTCCTATGTTGGTATGTTTGTATGTTGCTGTACTTTGCTAGGGTGGTATTTTTGTGGTAATTTTATAGTGATGAGACTAATTTCATAATACTGCCTAGTAATTATTTCACCAGGGACACTAGCAACATACAAATACTGGACTTAATACACTCTGATTAAATGGCTGTGATGATTTATTTACAACATCATGGTTATGCCCTTTTAACTGTGTGTCAACAAATGTAAAGCATGCAACTGAAATACAACACATCCATTCAGCCTCTCTAAGTAAAACAATTCACTGCTACTACTTTGCTTCGAGATATTTCTGACCACATATTTATCTCCCTGTGCATGTCAAACCAATGAGACTGATTGAAAAAGAAATACACTGAAACTAAATGATCCTTTCAAACTTGTTATTTATCATAAACTAGAATTATGGGTCATTCACAGCTAAGGTCGCTTGAGATTTCGCAGCCCTTCTAAAGATACCAACCCAGGAGAGAGACAGTTTAAGCCATAGTCAGCTTGCAAGCATGGAACTCAGTATTCTCATGGAACCAGCACTTCTGCCTCCTTCGTCAGTTAGTGCAAGGACAGGAATTCCTCTCTAACTCTGCATCAATCCCTTTGTCATTCAAGAACACCGCCCCTGACCAGATCCATCCACTGAACCATCACACTATTTCCTCTGTGTTTTTCATTTTGCAAACTGAATTGCTGAAAAGCAAAAAAATATATATCTGTCTTGCACTTCCTGCTCTAATGAAATGCCATATTTTTAGTAGAACAGATCTTCACATTTTTACCACAGAGTGCAGATTCAGCCTGCACGTTTAAAGTTAATTTCTTTTTCCCATTTTCAGAGCATTCTGCATTGGCTCAATCTGCATCCACATAATTTCATGGACTAATTTGCATTCAATGTTACTAAGGGAATCAGTTACATGTTATATGGGGTTGGGTTAATTAGTGTGTTAGATGTATGTTAGTATTATATTAAGTGCAGTTCAGTTCATTAAAATAGCATCATGGACCAAAGAGATTATTTTCTAGCATGTGATCTGTGCATTGTCATCTATTTAAATTCAGCCTGAGACTCATACTCTTGAGTACCTCAATGAGCCTCAACCCATAACCCTAGCTGAAGTTCAAAATGTGAATGTGAATTATGAAATGTGGGGTCTATATGTTGAAATGTGGGTTCAAGATTCTTCCAACAGGCATTAAGGAGGATAGTTTTTTTGAGGCAGCTATAAAAATGTTGAACTTATGTACGGCAGATAAGGAAGTGTTGACAGTGTTTATTACAGGGTATTTAAATGAATGTTGTATCTTGGATAACACTTCTAAGGTACATACAAGAACAGCTAGGTGGCTGGTATGTAAGGGAGCAAATGGTTTTTTGTAGGTTGAATGGGAACATCAAGGCACACATCCTGGCTCACCCCACTTAGCAGTCACTGGTTGGCTCATCAATTATTGTTTTTTTTTTTATGGAGTTTATGCCTCGGGATGAGTCATTAGCTGTATTTCCCCAGATCAATAGTGATTATAACCTTTTTGTCCTAACTTTGGTTGATTTGTCCCATCTTCAAAAAAGGGATTACTACTGGCAGAACTTGCAAGGCATGTCGGGGAGAAATCCCCTCAAGTAGACTCAGCAGTCTCTGTCAGCTTTATATTCACTGAATATGCATACATTTGGAAGGGTGCAATTGGGGGAGATTGAAAATGGAATAGATTATATGGGCTGTCTAAATTGTTTTTCAGTTAAGAAAATTCAATTTTTGTGAAAGCAATATTTTAATAGACATGATTTTGATCTGGAAGTGCAACATAAGAAAAGTAAATTGAGTTCTGATATTAGGGTTTTGTTGCGAGGAAATAGTGATTTAATCTCATCTAAACTCAGAGATTTGAATTTGAGGTATAATTACTGGAGTAAAGGCTATCGCACAGATTTGTTAAGGTGGGATGTTCAGCAGATCTTGCTGGCCATATCCTCTAAGAAGAGTGCAGAAATGTGGGCCATATTGAATGCTAGTAAATTTGGTCAACAACTCCCCTTACAAATGAGCCTGATCGATGAAGAAGGTTGGGTTTCTCATTTTACTAAAGTATTTGTTATGAGTACATCTGACGAGAAAGTGATCAGGGGGCCGGATTTTGCAGGTTGGGATTTACCTTTCGATTAGGACAATCTGGTGATTTTTGTTAAGAAATCCAGTCATTTGAGAGCCCCAGGCCCGATGGCATGGGTGGATATCTTGGCTGTTCTGTTTTCCAGGATACAAGTAATGACTAAAGTGCCTCTTTCCTGGAAAAAGTTGATAATTGTCCCAATTTAAAAAAAAGAGGTGCAGGGAGGACCCGTTGAGTTACCGACTAACAGCCCTCCTTGACGTCCCGGGTAAGATCTTTGCTGGATTAGTGTTGAGAGATTTGCTTAGGAGGGATATGGAGGCTAAATGCTTTGATTCCCATCAATTGGGTTTTATTGCTGGTCTAGGGACGTCTATTATTTTGACAGCCTTCTTGTGGATACACAAATCTGTTTTGCTTTCAGGCCAACCAGTCTATTTAGCATTAATAGATTTTAAAGCAATCATATGAGTGCTGTATTTGGAAACTTCAATTCAGGTGAGGCTGAGCTGGCAAGATCTTTTATTGAGACCTATATATACATAGGTTCCTAGGTTCGGGGGCCTTCCCGTGGCATGGCTTTAATATGCCGACGATTTTAGATTATTGGCTCAGACCCCAGTGGGTTTGCTGCGCCAACTCACAAGGTTAGAATTGTATACAGCTGAAAACAGCCTGACTGTAAACGTTAAAACATCAAATATCATGATTTTTTTTTTATAGAAAGAAGATGAGAAAAACATGTCCATTTACTTGGTACCTAAACAAGTTCTCCCTGCAAGTGGTACATGAGTACAGATATTTGGGCAAATGTACCATGATAATATAAAGGAAGTGCCTTACCTTGAGGAATTAAAATCAAAGGCACATATAGCAGCCACCCAAGATCAAATTGTACATGGGAGATTTGGTAAATGTTCATGTCTACCAGCAATTATTTACCATGAACAAAAAGTACTTCTGACTTTGTTATATGGTGCATGATCTAAATTAATGCTTGCCGGAGTTAATTGGAAACGATTAGAAGGTGTATGATGGCTAAAGGTTCTGGTCCTACCCAAAGGCATCCCAGTTCAATGTATTCGATATGAGCAGGGTCTAATTTCATTAATTGTGATGGTAAGATGTTGGGTCTTGATTCTTTTAAGCTTGCTGGGCCACTCCAATGTGATTTAGTCAAATTTGGGGGCCCATTTTGGTACAGATTGAGACTGATTGGTTCTGAGATGGAAAGATGATTGCCACATGGTTATGGAGGCTGCAGATATTTCAATGGACATTCTTATGCTTACACCAGAGAGAGCAAAATCTAAATTATGACAATATGACTAGATTCAGACTCTTTCTGAGTTTAAGGATTATGATATTTTTAAAAATGTTCAGTGGGAGAATAAGGCACTTAATTATGTGCCTAATTATTGAATGAAATTCCCCAGTGATAAATATCAGAACTGGTTTCTGAGACACTGTTTTAATTTATGGCTGACACGAGAGCTGTTGGGTTCAAGAGATAATTGTCCAGTTTCTTTGAGGAATTGTTCTTTTTGTAACAGCCTGACCAAGATTGAAATTTTGAGACACATGTTGGTGTTGTGTGTTGCTTTGACCGGGGAAATTTGACAAAACACTTTATGTATTTATTTATTTATTTATTCATTTCTTTTGCGCCGGTAACTCACAAGTCTCGGGGCGCAGATACACTTGAGACAAACAAGAATTTAACAAGACAAAATATGGGTGCTTAGTGCGTGTTTCTGAGTGGTCCAATGTGGGAGTTTTAGTTGAAGAGATGAGTCTTCACAAGTTTGCGGAAGTGTAAGTAGTTAGCTTCTTTTCTTATGCTAAAGGGCTTTAATGACATTAAAAGAGGAGAAAGCATTGGCAGTGATTTTCAGTGGTCAAGAGTTTACTCTAATTTTAGATGTTTACTTGAGATCAATATTTTACTGAAGTAAGCTTTTCTGAAGGATTTAAAGTATTTTTCTGCTAGTCGGGCTTTTACAGAAATATAGATCTTGAAGTGAATCATTTTGTATTTGTCTTACATCATTATTGTTTTAAGGGATTTGTTATTAATATTTTTTTTAAATGATTGTAAGGTTGGATATATCAGCCAATAAAAAATAACATACAATATCCATCACTAATTGCCAAACGTGCCTACTGAGGAGAGGGTGAAACAAAAAAAAACACAAGATCTACAATAAAGGATTAGATGATGTAGCCCAGCTTTTGGTCCCAGATTGTAATAATTTCCAAACCTGTGGAGCCATATCGCTGAACCAAGGTTTGGGCAAGCCCTACAAAAAGCAACTACTAGGACTCCTTAACATACGAACTCACCAAACAGGTTCTGTGACTGTGTTTGCGGGCACGTGTACTTAAAGCAGTTTTAAAAAAGATGTGAACATTTCGAAATGTACGATATACAAATGCCATTTTTTTGTCAAGGGGGAGGAGTAAGAAGCTTGTTCTAGGTTCTACAAAACCCATGTTTATTTTCTTTGAACAACACACTTGTCCAAGGAAAATAAAACTAACCTGACTATCAAATCATGCATTACATTGTATCGTAAAACACCCACACCTATTTCTAGCACCAGCATGTTGCCAGTCTGCATTTTCTAAATCAAGTCCTACATACATTTAATTCAAAGAAATATGTGTAGACGCAATTATTCACCAGCGGCAATTATAAAGTTCTATGTAATGATTAAATCATTCAAAGTGTAATAGACAGGTTTATAGCTGCATCGTTACAGATTTCAATCCGATCACTTCAGAATTGATCGTTGTCAACACATTCACATTTGTACATGACTTTCAAAACCTAACCCGGGGCAAAGACATCTTCTAAAAGGCAGAGCTAAAATAATGAATGCAGATTCACTTTCAAACCATACACATAATAGAAACTACTCTAAATCGCGACATGCACTAAACCACTCTCTTGGACTCTTACAACTCCGTTTGTGCCAAAATGATGATGGAAAAGTATGTAGGAGGTTGTTTACAGAGAAAGGAATATCTGCTCACAGCTTGCATTATCATATAACAGTAACACCTTTAGGTATTTTAGTCGAATGGCTCAAAGCCACTTGACTATACAGAAAAGGATGGGGATCCCCTTCTCCATGGACATCGGGAAATGAAACATTTAGAAAACTACAACAGGTGATGTCTCACGCAATTGAACTTGCATTCATTATTTCATGTTCAAGACTTTAATTTGATAGGAAACACAACAGTGAGATTAGATGATATAAACAGTTGTTTTAGACTAAGGTGAAGGGAACTTTTGTCTCGTTAAGTCACTGTTGTATACAATATAATTGGCGTTCTTTGCACATTGTATATATTGTTAGATTATGTTTTCAGGTATATGTGAGAAACATGTATGTTTTTAGTCTTATCACTGGTTTATTTGTAATAATTGAATGATATTGTATGACACGTATTATTTATTATATTCAAGAATTAATATTAGTTTGCAATATGAATACTGACCTATCACACTCTTATTTAATATCTGAGTCCTGATCATGAAATAATGAATGCAAGTTCATTTCCGTGGGACATCACATAGTGTAAGGTTCATAGCCACTTGACATCATGGAGGAAACAATTGCTGCCATGTTTCAGTAACAAAGGAACTAGCATACGACAATAGAAATGTAGGAGCTTGGTCACCATCTTGAAGAAAAATATGAATGTTGCCTGAATATGAAACAGACCATATATTGTCATAGTACAGAGCCGGATGGAATTATGCATATGGTTATATCCATAAGTGGGCTCCTACTTAGTCTTCTCAGTGGTCTGAGCAGACGACGTTTGAATATAAGGGACCATGAAGTTAATTACATTCCTTTTTGAGTATGGAATACACATCTTTATGTCAATATAAAACATAAATTAACATTCCAAAGATGAATGGACAATCAGGAGTGATCTTAGTCCACTTTATATTGAAATGTAGACCACCTGAATAACAATAGAGGCAGGCCAGTCTCTGTCATCCAAAGATGTACTAATTAAGACAGTCCAGAGAAGAACAGTTCATGAAATAGGCTACACAGACATTACCCAGTGATTTTCTTGGCTGTAGGTTTTGGTGGTATTTTTGATGGAATTTCGGAAGTATTGTGATGAGTCTAGAATATAGGGAACTGCCTGGTGATTGTTGTTATACCAGGGTCACTAACGGTAAGTCAAGACTGGACTTACTACACTCTAGAGCATAACTTCATTCCCTTTAGTATTTCATTTACAATATAATGTTATGCCCTTTTGGTGGTATCTAAGAACATATTTACCATGTAAACCAAATACAAACATTCATTCAGAGCCTCTTAGAAGAAAACAATTTACAGTGACCATCTTTCCTTTTTATTATACCAGACATCTGCAGTAAAATTAATATACCATTTGTTATTCACAGATATCTGTTTTACCACAGGAGACCAGAAGACGTAATAAGTATGCTGAGATAAATTCAACTTTCTCAATATCTGAACACAGTTAATAAAACACAGTGTTCTCTCATAGCGTTTTACATCTGTGACTCAAAAACAAAAATTACACCTTTAGAAATACAGCTATTCTGGGGTTGCTTCCCCATGATAAATGTGCTTTTCCACATTCAATTTCAAATAATCTCTTGCAATAGCTGGCGAGGAAACTGTGATTTCTAACCTTGAGACCTATCTGGTATCTTGGCAGCTTATCGTTCCCACCAACACTGAAACTTGCTATTCACACGATGAACAAAACACAAGGAAAATTGCTGTTTCAATTTGTAAGTGCAAAGCATTGCCAACCTGCTGCTGCCCACAATACAATTATACTATGTGCATTCACACAAGTACACTCTCCTCAATTAACTGGGAAATCATCCAAGAAACACTGTGTGTCTGCCCCGAACTGCAAGCAAGCTTCATCTAGCTGACCAGACAGGAGAATTCTTTATCTCGTTCACTCCCCATCTCAGCCTGGAAGCCCACAAAGTCCTTCCCCAGCCTTTCTGCCTGTCAGCTACTGCTGCACCCCCCTCCCCCGATTAGCCAGAGATCAAGAGTACCCGGGCTGCTAGAGTCTTCTGAGAGAACTGCCCAAGCCCAAGAGAGCCAGCCTACCGGCTGCAGTGCTATTTTAGCCCTCTTCCTGAGACTCCCCACCGATATAAATGTTGATTAATGTAAACGTGTCTGCCTTTCTCTGTGATGTCATTCTCCATCAGAACCACCTCCCTTTTAACCACACTCGAGCATGTGATTATTCTGAGCTGCTTGGAATGGCAGCAACATGGATGAGAGATCTACATTTCTCCCGAAGTGCATTCCAATTTTGCAAACTTAACAGCAGGCTCACTTCAAGTCTCATGAAGACAGCAAAATGGACCTTACTTTTCATGCTTATGTTTCTTGCATTTCAAATTAATTTAGCTAAGCAGAAATGCCTGGACATTCAGTTATCAATTTGCACCAACGTTTGTACACAAAAAATCATGAAATTACTTGCTCTGAATATTAGTAGGGGATGTTAGTGGTTAGGGGATATTAGTAAAACTTAGTGTATGTTAGTCACAAGTTTTTCAGTGCAAATCAGCTCATAACTGTGGTGTAGTGGTGCAAAGTGATAACATCAAGTTATGCAATGCCAAATTCAAAACCTTCATTTTTTTTCTGGCATGTAGTCTGTGCATTCACAATACTGACATCTACTAGATTCAACCTGAGTCTCACACATGAGTCTCAATCTCTTGCTCACAAATGGGGTCAGTCTTTACCCTCGTTGAATTGTGAACCGCTAGCTAAGATTCAGAGTCTCCTCTACCTACACAACCAACTCTTATATATAGTACTCATTTACAAGGTTAATTTAGCATTCATTTGGTTAAAGATGACCATTCCACCACCTCATTAAGGATGGTGTTATGAGATTTTAATTTTAAAACCCACATTTGCTCTATTTTATTTAATAGTTTCTACATTTGTTAACTATTATTGCTCTTCCTGGATCCTTTCAAGGTCATTCTCTGTATGGTTTAATGTCTTATATTGTGATACCAGAGGACCCTGTAATGTTTTTGAGCAAATGGCTGATCTATGCTCATTGATGCATTTATTCATAGAGTGATATGTTTTGCCAACATTGTTTTGCCTATCTTGTAAAGGCCCTCATGGATGTAATAGATGATTGGTTTGGCATATTTCTCAAATTAACCATCTATGTGAGGACTGGCAGAATTTACAGGCTAGCATCCGTGAGGCACATGAGTGGAATCTCACTTTACAAAAAAAGAATAATAACATGGTCCAATCAATTGGGTCACCAATGGGCCTCCTTACGAGGTTGGCGGTACCTCGCCGGTGCCACTGGCCGGGTTGCCGCCAACCTCTTAACATTGATTCTGCCGCCTGAGATCCCGTTGCCACTCGGACATTACAAGTTCTGGCGGTACGGAATCTCAGGTGAGGGAAGTCCCCATTCCCATATAGTGGGGAGACGGAAGTACTGGCATTGTTGCTAATGGTGCCGGCGCTTCTGTGAAAACTGCCTTCTGGGACTGATGCGCCCTGCAGGTCAGACCCTGCCGGGTGCAGAAGCCCCGGCAGGCACAGTTGTAGTCTGCCAGTCCGGAATGGGTGCTGATACTTTGCTAACAGCATCCTTAATTCCCGGACCAGCAGAGTTGTAATGAGGCCCAACGTCCTCTCAAACTGCACATCAAATAATGGAACACTTGTGTATAGGCACATTATAAATGCCATATCATATCATATCATCATTAAAAGTCTGCTGGTCAGGAATTAAGGGTGCCAGTACGTTGCTACCAGCACCCTTACTTTCAGACCAGCAGACTACAACTTTCACAGAAGCACCAGCATCATTAGCTGCAGTTCTGGTGCTTTCTCCTTCCCTCTCCCATCTCCCCACTCCCATAGAGTCCTATAGGACTCTATGGGAATGGGGACTTAAGATTTCCCCCGCCTGAGATCCCTGGCCACCGGGAATTGTAATGTACCGGTGGCACCGGGATATTAGGTGGCAGAAGCAGTGTTATGGGGTTGGCGGTAACCGACCTGTGGCACCAGCGGGTTATCGCTAACCTCGTAATGAGGCCCAATGTCATTTACTGCATTGCATGCCCATGCAATAAACAATATATTGCCAATACTTCTTGCTCTATGAATAAATATCCCTTCTTCCTACCTTACCTAACAACATTGCACAGCATACATTAAGGGGGTAATTCATAGAATTCAGCGCAGCGTCAATTGTGCGCGTGCGAATCCCTGCGCCAGCCGCGTGCGCTAAAATACATTTCCGCGCACAGCGTATTCATGGATTCCAGCCACCAAAACCAGCCGTGGCACACAGTGGCACAGCGACCCTGCAGCAGCGCCAGTTACGCCCCCAAGAACGCCCCTCACAGCCATCAAAATCCCCAATCCAGCGCAAAGGGCTGCGCTAACCATGTACCAGCACGGCAAGCGGGGTACGTGTATCACTGGGGTGCGCATGGTAATTTTCTCACGTGATTTCAGCTGGGTACGTGCATTACTGGGGTGTGCGGAAAGTTTCACACGCGATTGGCCCTGTGCGAGCGGGGTACGTGTATTACTGGGGTGCACGGGAAGCTTCACACGCGAATTCAGCAGGGTACGTGTATTTCAGGGGTGCGCGGGAAGTTTCACACGCGATTTCAGCAGGGTACGTGTATATTTCAGGGGTGCACAGGAAGTTTCACACGCAAATGTCCTGGGTACGTGTATTTCGGGGTGCGCGGGAAGTCTCACACGCAATTTCAGCAGGGTGCGTGTATTTCAGGGGTTCCGGGGAGTACTACACGTGAATTGGCCGTGTGGGTCCTCCCAGGTGTTCGCTCTACAACCTCCATGGCCCCTGCAGGCAGCCCACACCACGGGGGACTACCCTGCACCCCTGCTCATGTCCCGCAGGCAGCCCATCCACCATGGGCATGCCCCCCAGCCAAGCCACATGTCACCTTGCACTACTGATCAACAATGCATGTCTCCCAGCACCCCCACCCCCCAGCAGTGCAGGGCACCTTCCACCAGGCCCCCACTCCTGTCTCCCTGCACCCCCACCAGTCAGGGGCACCCTCCACCAGGCCCCCACACATGTCTCCCAGCACCCCCACCCCCCACCAGTCAGGGGCACCCTCCACCAGGGCCCCACATATGTCCCCCTACACCCCCACCCCCCAGCACTGTGGGGCACCCTCCACCAGACCCCCACACATGTCCCCCTGCACCCTCATGCCCCAGCAGTGCAGGGCACCCTCCACCAGGCCCCCACTCCTGTTTCCCTGCACCCCCACCAGTCAGGGGCACCCTCCACCAGGCCCCCACAGATGTCTCCCAGCACCCCCACCCCCCAGCAGTGCAGGGCACCCTTCACCAGGCCCCCACTCCTGTCTCCCTGCACCCCCACCCCCCACCAGTCAGGGGCACCCTCCACCAGGCCCCCACTCCTGTCTCCCTGCACCCCCACACCCCACCAGTCAGGGGCACCCTCCACCAGGCCCCCATACATGTCCCCCTGCACCCCCACCCCCCAGCACTGTGGGGCACCCTCCACCAGGCCCCCAAACATGTCCCCCTGCACCCCCACCCCCCAGCACTGTGGGGCACCTGCCAGCAGGCCCCCCCTCATGTCCCACACATAACTCCCAGCACCCCTACCCCCCAGCAGTCAGGGGCACCCTCCACCAGGCCTCCACACATGTCTCCCAGCACCCCCACCCCCCAGCAGTCAGGGGCACCCTCCACCAGGCCCCCACACATGTCTCCCAGCACCCCCATCCCCCACCAGTCAGGGGCACCCTCCACCAGGCCCCCACACATGTCTCCCAGCACCCCCACCCCCCACCAGTCAGGGGCAATCTCCACCAGGACCCCACTCATGTCCCACTCATGTCCCCCTGCACCCCCACCCCCCAGCATTACGAGGCACCTGCCAGCAGGCCCCCACTCATGTCCCAATCATGTCCCCCTGCACCCCCACCCCCCAGCATTGCAAGGCACCTGCCAGCAGGCCCCCACTCATGTCCCAATCATGTCCCCCTGCACCACCACACCCCAGCATTGCGAGGCACCTGCCAGCAGGCCCTGACACATGTCCCCCAGCCAACACGCCATCACAATCTAGATCCCTGGCCCTCATGGGCAGCCTCCACATGCCAAACACCCACCCAAGTATTGCATCCACCCTCTCAGAATTGCCAATTACATGATACAACCCCAATGGCAAGTATGTAAATGAACACATGTCCCTCACATACACAAAATGGGTGTAAGTGAATGTCAAAACCCATATCATGACATGCATGAAACCAATGATATGATACTACACATTGAAGTTTGATGAAAAAAATGTATTAAAAGCAACATAAATGGGATTAAAAATAAACAAACGACAATGGGAATCAAAATCAAAAAAGCAGCATGTCCGTAAAATAAGGAAAAACCACAAATCATAATCCAAAGGAAAGGTGTCCAAAGTCACAGTTCAAAAAAGTACATCCAAGGGAAAAACAAAACCAAAAACCATTGCTCCATTGGTAAATAAAAAAAAAACATAATCCAACAGTCAACTATATACAGATAAACAATCCAGGGTCCATGATCCCAACTGAAGAAATGAAACCTATCTAAAAATACTATGTAATAAAAAAACTATATACAAAAATGTTGGCCATTGTCCAAAAGGTCCAAAATCAAGAAAAAAGCAACACTAACTGCATAACTATTTACAAGGGCAGCGGGCTAGTCCAACGGCTCACTGGATGTTGTCATGGGCCAGGGCATCATCGAACTCCTGTTCAATGGCATGTTCCCTGGCCCCGAGGTCTCGCAGGGATAAAGCAGTGTCCAGCTCCAACTCCCTGCATAGACCCTCGAGGCACTCAGCCCGCCTCAGTGCCCTCTCCGCCCTGACCATTGTGAGCTGTTCCTCCTCTGCCCGCTGCCGCTCCGCACCTATTTGCTAGCCCAACCGCTCCCACACGGAAGCCACTCCCATTCCAGGGTTCTCCTGCCCTCCGGCCGATGCCTGCACCCCTGATGTTGATGGCCCGAGCCATGATGCCTCCCACATCGAGCCTGCCGCTGCCTCCGACGCAACTGCCTGTGCCAGCACGACGGCATCCAGGCTGATGGAATCCACCGACGCCGTCGTGCACGTGCCCTGCCCGATGATGCCGTCACATCCTCCATCTGCTGGAGTCCAGTTGCTGGTGTGTCCACCCCTGCTGGACCTCCGACTCCCGACTGTGGCAGGGATGGGATCCCCACCGAGTTGGCTGCATTGGTCAGGGCAGGTTCACAGGGGGCCCTGGTGGCATCTGGGCCGGAAGACGGCATGGAGAACGACTGGCGCATAGCCTCCACAGAGGAGGAGAGGGTCGCCAAAGTGCCCGACACATGTACGAGACCCCCGACCACGACCGCTCCCAACTGGGCCACGTTGGCATGGTGCTCTTCGTGATGACGTGCGTGCTCCCCCCGGGAAGCACGCAACTCATCACGAATGACACCCGTGCGCAATGCAACACCAATCAGGACCTTCTCCATACGGCCAGGGGTCCCCTCATCCGCAGGTGGAGGGGAGTCAGATGACATGGACATCCCCCCTACCTTCGGACAGGCCTGGGATGGGCATCCCTGCTGGTGCATGGTGGTGCAGTCACAGTGTCAGGGACAGTGACATACACAGGCACCTCCACAGTGACCTGTGCTGCCTCCTGCCCCTGCCCCTGGACTGCACCACTTTCACCAGCAGGGATGCACCCACCAGGCCCCATGTGCGGCTCAGTAGCAGCCTCCTCCTCCTCTGTGGAAACCACCAACCTGGATGGCTCCACACCGTCTTCCGCCATTGCAAGCCCCTGTGGGGGCTCACCCACCCCTTCCGCTGCAGCCGTGGGGGCATCCCCGCCGCTTTGCTCCACAGCGCCGTCTCCGCCCTCTTCTTCACTTTGCGCTGCGTAGGGGGAGACATAGAACACAAGCATCAGTGTACTGTACAATGGTCCCCTAGACAGGAAGCAATAGCAGATGAGTGGCACTGTCATAGATCACTTCCATCATGTCCCTCCACAACACATGGGTCAGTGCAGGCAAAACACATGCAGTAACAGGCATGGCGCATGCTATGGACATAAGCAAACATGTCCAAGGGACTCTTGAAACATACAATGTTGTTTTTGAACTCACATGCATCATGGGTTATGCCTATCACATTCACACACTTCACCGTACTTTCATCCATCTGGACTCGTACACCCCAGACACAGTGGATGCAAGGATCGCTAGGCTGCATCAGTGGATCTGAACATTGACACAGACATGTGTCATGCATCCATGGCATTCACAAGTCACAGACACGCAGGTCAGACACACAGACATGGAAACCATACATGTACATGGCATCATTACCCATCCCTCACCCCCACCCATGTCCAGGAACAGAGACTGGCATGCTCTCATGTGTCCATTCCGCATAGGGCTCCCCATGTAGCATTTAAACACATACACCAACCGTGTGTTTCACACATTACTGGTCTCACATGCATGACCATGATGTCCCTGCACACACACACGCGTACATGGCCTATGTCAGACATACAGGCAAGTATCAGACAACCAGCACACTACAACCTGCCCTGTATCGCACAGCAATGCCTGGCCACTTACCGCTCGACTCCAGACGGGTCTGCCTCTCAAGGACCTGGACGTGGAGCGCTGGGGATATGCGTTCCAGGACCCTCATCTGATCTTCCGACAAGTGGCCCCGGCGCCCCTTAGCATCCGCTGCCTTCAAGAGGCGCCGGGCCTTGTTGAGGGTCCTGGACCTGAAGTCCTCCCAGTGCTTCTTGACATGTTGGAAGTCGCGGACTGCCACCCCCTCCGCGTTGATGGCAGTCACGATGTCCGTCCAGATCCTGTCCCGTCCATCCTTGTCGGCGCGTGATGATCCGAAGAGGGCCTCATAATGCCCCAGGACATGCTCCATCAGGACACCAACTTCCTTCTGACTGAAGCTGGTGGCCCTCTGCCCCTCTGGCAGGGGGTCGCCAGTGGTCTCGGATGGTGTTTGCCCCGACATGGCGACCCCCGAGGCAGGCGTGGGTGGGCAACTGGGTCCTGGGGCTGGGCTGTGGAGCGATGGTATCCCAGTCGGGAGTCTTCTGTTCCAGCAGGAGTGGACACAGCAACTGGACCCCTGCAGATGGCTGATGTGCAGGCACCAAATGGTAGGGCACGGTGGCAGCAGGCAGGCAGGCAGCAGCAGATGGCTCGTGGGAGGCTGCTCGGGGGTCTGGGGGGTAGTAATTCGACCTTTTGGGCAGGAGCGTGGTCTTCCGTGTGCTTACGCGTGGCCAGCTTGATACGGAGTGATTTGGCACGTGAAAATTCTGCACGTCAGCGTGTAATTCGAGGAAAGGCCCTTAGCGCGTAAGCATGTCTGCACGCATACGCAATTTCATTGGACAGAAGGCCCTTCAAGCACAAGCGCCTCTGTGACGTGACGCGTGCAGGCGTGCATGGGCGTTTCAGCGCTCGTGAAAAACTGCACATCCGCGTGGAAATGCGTGTAATCTGAGGAAAGGGCCCATGCGCGTAAGTGGCGTTTCCCTCAGCACGGGTTAAAGGTGAGCGGGGGCAGCAGTTCGCTGTACGTGCCTTTCGTGGAGACCGACGTGTGTTGCTGCTTCCTCTTGTTTTGCGCGCCATCACAACTTCACAGCTATCAAGGACGTATCTCTTCTTTTGACGGGGGTATTGGCTACGCGTGTTTTTCTGCATCGCGCTAGTCAGACGGTGAGTCGCACATGCTATTTTTCCCACTGCGGGTGCCCCTGTGTATCGCACCCATTTTCGATGTTATAGTAGCCTGCGTGTCCCACACGTACGCGTTATTCGTGTTACTGGGTGCCATCGCGTACTGCGGGAGGTTGATTCCACGCACGTAGGCTGCAGGGTTGCGTGCACGGTTTTACTGCAGTTTTGGGGTGCCTGAGCGTTGCGTGACCCGTCACTACATCACCAGGGTCACATACAGCCTTGCAGGTGCAGGGGGGCTGTTAACATCTTGCTTCCCACCCCCTTCACTCCAATTGCCCAGTCAATTGTGGTGTACACCTCCCATTGGCACTACTCCATCTGTGCCGACACTACTACATCTGTGCCATGGTTGGGAGGACACCAAAGGTGAGGGGTGCCTTAGCTGGGCGTACTCCTCGTGGCGGGCGTGGTCAGGGACGTGGCTGTGGTGACCAGGGAGTAGGGGACTCCAGGGTGTCCAGGGCGGCCACAGAGGGGGAAGAGGCAGGGGTGCGCCACTTGAGCACAATGTTGTGCCATGTGTCGGTGCAGCCATGCCACCACCCCCTGTGGTTCCGGGGGATGCAGCTTCTGCATCTGGCACTGGCGCCCGTGTGACCCGGCAGTCCGTTCCATCGACTGCCATGGGCCCAAGGGTAGTGGTAGCTGCAGGTGCAGCTGTGGACACCGCCACCCAGGCTCAGGGTCTGCCAGCGCAGGCTGCGTTGGCACTTGAGGAGCCCTTGGTAGATTTCCAACAGGCCAGGAGGGAAACCATAGGGGCAGGCAGGGCTGCTCAGACCAAGACACGTGTCCCTGTGGCAGTTATGTCATCTGCTGCCCCGAACAGCTGGGTGTTGGCAAGTGCAGGGGCAGATGCACCCAACGACACCCGGGTTGTGAGTCTGCCAACCAGGACTGTTGCGGTCAATGACCCTGCCACAGCTGATGTTGCTGCGCAGGGTCCATTAGAGGGCACCCAGCTGCCACTGACACAAGTCAGGCCTTTGGTCGTCCCTCCACCTGCCACTCCCTTGGCTCAATCCACCGAACCCACTGGCCATACTGGTCAGGGCGGCATTAGCCAGCCGGGGTCTGCGCCACAGTCCAAGAGGAGGAAGGTTGCACCTGCAGCACAGGCTGGGACCCCACACACAGCCACGACCTCCTGCACGTCGAGGAAGAAGCCTTTCTGCAAGTAGGAACTGGACTTCCTTGTGGGCTACGTGCGGGGCCACAGCCGTGACATGCTAGTGGGTGCCAATAGTCAAACTACGGCTGCCCAACGTGACACCCACTGGAAGCATGTTGCGGAACATGTCAGTTCATTCGGCCATGAGGTGCGCACGGCGCAAGAGTGCAAAAAGCGTTGGAATGACATCAAACGCAGCACTAAGAGTAAGTGTGCCTCTAATTACGACTTGACTCTGGTGACTGGCAGTGGGCCTGCACCAGAGGAGGAAGAGCTCACTCCGCATGAGGCACTCGTTGCGGAGTTCATACCACCTGAATTGGTCGAAGTAGTGGGAGAGATGCTGGACTTTGATGCCCAGTCCAGTGAGTGTTGATGCGTGTTTGTTGAGGACTTGTGTGTTTCACTTGTGGGATGTGTTGTGCATGATTGCCACTACATGTGACGTGTACATGGTTCTGATGTGTAAGTAATGCAATGCTTCCGTGATGCATGTCTGCTCTGCTGGATGGTGGACATGTGGAGCATACGGGGACTGTCCGCATCACCACTATTGCACCCTACTGACATGCTGGTTACAAGTATGCCCCTCCGGTCCATGTTCCAGCTCACTGACCCTTCTGCATGTGGCGCGGGGTGACCTTCCTCTCAGCCCAGGCACAATGTCATTGCATGACTGACATGCATGTCTACTCTGCCTGCATGCGGGGACTCCATGTAGGCATGCTCCCTTGCCCCTCCTCTGCCACTCTGCACCCCAGTTCCACCTTTGCACTGGTCTGCTTCAATCTTGCCAATGTGTACTTTCCTGTTCATGCGTCCTGTGTAGATGCTAACTTCCAGCGTACAATCTGCCAGACCTATGCCGTGTGGTACAGCCTTAGTACTTGATGCAGGGTATCTCACTTCTACTGTGCATAGGTCAGATGTCCCGCAGGGATATGAGTGCCAATTCATGCTCCATGTGCATTGCACGCATGCCCCTATGTGTCCTTGACTGGATGATAACTGTAATACAAGTCCTGGGTGACATACATTGCATGGCATCTCATCAGCCTTCCCATGTCAACTGTGGGTCAGTACTGTGTTGCACACATGTTTAGGGTCTGACAATCGGTGTGGCTCACAGGCCTCAGCCTGTTTAATGGCCAATGACTCTGTCCAACTGTTGTAGTGTCTTCTTCACACGTGGGCGGCCTCCAGAGTTTTCATCATGTGTCCTGCTTACTGTCCCATCATCATTTGCAGTGTTGTCTTTATGTGTGATTGATGTACTTATTAAATCACATTCCAATATTGATACATCTGATGTTTTAAGGCAATAGGGTGCCTGATGTGAGATTACACTTAGTAAAGCCTGTTTAAAATGTTTTTTAGAGGTGTTGTTCTTAGTAATGTTTGTAATGTGTCCCTAAGTATGAAAAAGGATGTACTCTTTGACTTTCAGTGTCATCACTGTCGTCAATGAAAAAAAAAATAATAATCAATCTAAGGATTGCAAGAAAATCCTAAAGACCATAGTCAACAACATAACACAATTGTCCATTTTACCACCGCTCTACTTGCAAAGGGTACCAAGATCAAAAGGGAATATATGGTTATAGAAATGTTAATCCTGCATATCAGAAGGCACACAAGGATCAACTTAGCCATTGAGTACTAAACAAGTAGATGAAGTGTATATTTTATTGGATGATGTGAGAAATCAAAGAGTGCATCAATTGCTAGTCCCCAGGGATCTTTCTCTCAGGTTGCCAGGGCACAACCATTTCCTTTGGATCCAGACCCTGGGTGTGGAGCTATGCAGGAGGATCACCTTTCTACTTAAACACTGGGCCGAGGAAGAGGATGATTGAGGGTAAAGAGGCTAACACTCACATATCTCATTGGATATGTCCAGTTAATCAGGCCAGGCAAGTCAGGTACTTGACCGTAATCACATACCCATTAGCTCCCCCCAGAGAGATAAAAAGCAAACATAGAGACACAATCTGAGCCAGGTGAGATACGAGAAGGAGCAGATCTTCTGGTGCAAAGGTGAATCCACTGGAGCAGGACGATCGACTGAGAGACTAGAGCGAAGGGTAGGGAACCCCTGAAGGTCCCTGCAAGAGATTGTTGCCTCCGAAGAGCCATGAAGGATACACAGAGAAAGACAAATCCCAGACAAGACGAATCCTGCATTGTGTTTCAAGGATGCCAGTGACCCTCCTGGCTAAACAGCACAGTTGGGGAGGTGAGGCTTTGTGGTATTGAACTTGACTTGTGAATCAAAGCCACAAAGACAAGAAAGGAATGCACATATCTGGTGAGTTAGCAAAAGACATGAAAAGCTGGTCTGTGTCACTGAAAGATTGAAGTCGCAACAGTGTATTTTACAATTGAAGGTTTTTGCACGTGCTAATGAGAAGTGAAATAAAGCAAACCAGTTGTTAACATTAAAAAGCTATTGATAACTATGACTCCAGTGGTACAGAGTAGAGGAGTGATCCAGTGAAAGGAACATGAAAGTCTCTGCAAAATGTTGAAAGTCTTGTTGTAAAGTGACAAAGTAAATGTGGGGCAGAATGGGGATTGGGAGCACGGCAATACCTCCACCCCCGAATGGGCAATTAACAGCCCATTCATCTCGTAATGGGCCGGTTATTGCCCAATCGCAGGAGGCGGTGCCGGTAGCCGTGCCTGCCATACAGGCAAGGCTACCGCCATGCTCGTAATGATGCCTATTGTCTTTCCCTAAACCTTCATCAGAATTAAACATTGCCATTGACTCACTAAGGGCCTCATCACAAGTTGGGCAGTAACGCCGGCGCTAATAGCGCTGGCGCTATCTGCCCTACCGCCAAACCCCCGGCGCTATTAGCGCCGAATCACGGGTTTGGCAGTAATGGAAGTCTCCATTCCCCACTGAGCCCATTCGGAAATGCCCCATTCCCCATTGGGCTCAATGGGGAATTTTCGCGCTCATACCGCCAGCGGATTTCCCGCCGGCGGTATGAGCGTGAATTTTCGGCGGATTTCCCCGCAGCTCAGAGCTGGGGAGAAATCTGCCAAAGCCCTGATTTGGCAGACCCTTAAATCCGGTGGTAATAGCGCTACCGCCGGATTTAAGGATTAACGCCAAACTCGTGATGAGGCCCTAAGAGTGAACCTCTAAATCCAACCTCTAAATCCAAGTTGCTTTCACCTCTAACAAAGTCTACTCACTTGCTTTGAAAATAAAATCTAGTTCATATTTTAAAGAGAGGGAATTTTACTATTAAGTATGTTAGAATCTATTATTTAGGATTGTGAGATTGAATAGTTGTGGTCAAACAATCACATTAGGCAACATAATTGGACATGTCCTTCAACTATGACTCAATTGGAGAACATTATATGGACACAAAAGGTTTTCATTTATTGAGTGAGAACTCTCAATGCTTTAATAGTTATCTTTTCAATCAAAAGGTTCCTGATTTTATATCTAATCACTATTCGATAGTATTCCAGGTGATTTGGCAAAGTCAATTCCATGCAGAGATGGTTTTAACTATAATGTAAAAGAGGTAACCAAAGAGGAAAAATACTTTTCTAGGGCTGTTCCACTGTTTGCAACAATGACTACCATTGACCATTGTAGATTTTCAGCAATATGGTAATACTGTGTTGGCTCGCTGTATTAAATGAAATCTTCCAAATCACACAGATACATGGTTATTGATCACTGTGTATTGTCCACCTAATAAGGTTAGACTTTGCCAGCTTTTAATTCAGCTTCAAATATCTGAAATTCTAAGATACTGGTGTGGATTGTAATACACCTGCGTTTTTTTGACCAGGGAGTATGCAAAGGAATTCTTTGAGACACGTACACTTTGAAAATATCTGGGTTAACCTAAGCAGTCATTGGAACTTGTGAGTTTTGTACACGCTAGAGTATGAAAAAATAGTTTTAGATGTGCATACGTTTTGGTGGAGGCGGTGGAGCGTGCCAAAGCAGTATTATGCAAGTATGAATTTTATTTGTGGGGGAGTGTGCTGAGCAAAGCTGAACCATGTCTGGGGTTGCTTGTGTTTCTATGCAGAGGCGATGTGGCCTGGCAGTTCGGGTAGGGCTACTCCCATTGGTGGCAGTACCTGACTGATTCTCATATTGTTGGAACCCTTTTGCAATGGCGCAGATGGGCTAAAAAACGGTGGTGTGGAAGGTTGCCCAGAGCAATGCCTGTTGTTCAGATTAATTTGAAACCTTCTACACATCACTTTTTGGGTTTTAGCTTGTCTGCCTATGTGAGAGAGGGTATGCCCAGACGTGGGTCCCTTGCTCGCTGCACCATAGGGAACCAAGCTGCACCTCACTGAGGAGGCGTAAAAATGCCAAGACATGTGTGGGGTTGCTGCTGTTTCTGTGCAGAGGGAACCTGGACTGGCAGTTCGGGTAGGGCTGCTCCCATTGCTGGCAGAAAGTGACTGATTTGCATATTGTTGGAACCCTTTTGCAATGGCGCAAACAGGCTATAAAACGGTGGTTTGGAAGGTTGCCCAAAGCAATACTAGTTGTTCAGGTTAATTTGAAACCCATCAATTTTTTGGTTTTAGGAAGACTATGTAACATCTGAATTGTGTAGGTTGGGGAGTACAGAAAAGGTGTTTTAGGCACACATGCAGATGTGGCCTGGCAGTTCGGGTAGGGCTACTTCCATTGGTGGCAGTACCTGACTGATTCTCATATTGTTGGAACCCTTTTGCAATGGCACATACAGTCTAAATATGGTGGCGTGGAAGGTTGCCCAAAGCAATGTCAGTGGTTCAAATTATTTTGAAACCTTCCACCCATCACTTATTTGGTTTAAGTTTGTCTCCCTATGTGAGGGAGTGTATTCCCAGACGTGGGCCCTTTGCTCGCTGCGCCAAATGGAACCAAGCTGCACCTCACTGTTGAGGCACAACAAGACCAAAACATGTCTGGGGTTTCTTGTGTTTCCATGAAAAGGGGACCTGGCCTGGCAGTTTGGTCAGAGCTACTCCCATTGTTGGCAGTACCCGACTGATTTGCATATTGTTGGAACGCTTTTGCAATGGCGCAGACAGGCTATAAAACGGTGGTGTGTAAGGTTGCCCAAAGCAATACTAGTTGTTCAGGTTAATTTGAAACCATCCACCCATCAATTTTTTGCTTTTAGGAAGACTATGTAACATCTGAATTGTGTAGGTTGGGGAGTAGAGAAAAGGTGTTTTAGGCACAAATGCAGACACTGTGTAATGTTATTTTTTTGACTGTTTTGTCGGAGCTTTCCTTGATCTGTGTGTCACTGGCGATGACATTTGCAAAACTGAAAAAATAAACACTGACCAAGGCGTTGATTGTCCTCAGTTGTTGGAGACATGGGATCTGTTGATGCTTATTGGGAAGGTCAGGGGAAATGTCAAAGGAAACACCTGGTCCATTCGTAATGCAAAGTCCACTTTTGTTTACATTTATGTCTTGAATAATCTCCTTACTTCGTTTACCAAATTGAATATCTGTGAGACACAGGGCACTATTCATGCTTTACTAATTGTTTCTTTCATTAATGATGCGCAAATGCCAGAAACTAAGCTGTTACCAAGAGATGTATATGTTAGCAATGGAGAAAACATCGTTTTGTGAAATACACAGTCTGTGACGCCTCAATGTGTGTGGTATAATGTAATTCAGTCCTGATTCAGTGATGGTGAAATCCTTGTAATTTCTCTGCATATACTGAAACGTGTGCTGAGGCTTTTGCTATGACAGGGAGATCTTTGCGTCTTTTGCTTCCTTAGCCATATTCACTACGGTTTGTCCTGCATATATTTAACGTAAGTGGTTGTATACTCATGATCTTAGATCACGTATAGCTAATGATCATCTAACCTAGGATGAATACAAGATTATTTTATTTTTATTTTTTTATTTATTTGTTAGGTTGAATAATTCAACCTATCAAAATTTCATTCATTTAACATACACAATGTCATTCTTTACATTATTATTTTACACAATATCATTCATTTATACAATTTAGAAAGAGAGAGAAAAAAGAAAATAATGATTCTGCCTTAAATATTTTGTACATTCCATATATGTCATAAAAATAACTAAAAAGCCACATAATTATAACACAAGTAAAAAAATATGTTTTATTATAAAACGTCTAATCTGTATTTATCTGTCTAGGTAAAATAACATTCACATATAGCACAAGTGCAATTTTCACTTTTGTTCTTGGACTAGTGAATAATGTGTACCATATTTAATCTTTAGATAGATGGCAATTAATATGCAACAAATTATTAAAATATCTTTCCCGGGCACTCTATCACCAAGTGTGACAGTGTTTGATTTCTACAAAATCGACAGGTATTTTGTTTTTTTTGTTGGAATAATGCCTCTTCTTGCTAGAAGTCTATTTGTTGGACATAAGTTCAATCGTATTCTTAATAATTTCCTGCTATGTAGTGTGAAGGGCATTTTATTAAATAGCTTTCCATGGTTCGAAATATTTCATGGCCAAATAGGTTGATGTTAAAATCCACATATCTTTTGAATTGTTCCTGGGACATATCCAGTCATACTGATAAAAACAATGTTTTTGCCTTTTCAGGGTTCGTTATTAGGAGTTTGATTGTCATATTTGCATCAAGTAAGGCATCCACAACACATTTGTTCCATGTCTTGGGGAATTATTCTGTGGAGGTTAACACATAATGTGCCACCGTACTCAGGATATTCAATGCTGATACTCCCATTATGCATTTCCTATACAAACAGCACATTTTCCATACCACTTGGCTATATACAGAGATGGCTCCCAGTTCGTATCATAATAATGGTAAAGGCGTGCAATTAGGGAGTCTCGATACCGATTTCTAGCATTGGGCTTCATATCGATACCAGTATTTCCTCTGTCTGGCTGGGCATCATAGTATCGGACCCATATGTCACTAATGGAACTACGTTCTGTTAAAAAAAAATCATTATATGTGATAATGTGAATTTACCATACTTATGTATTAATATTTCTGCCTGTGATGTCAAAGTTCTAATTTTGGCATCCAATGTTAATACATGTGTACTGTTATTAATAGATCCAGTAAATGGTATCCCCAGATATGTATAATGTGGTACTACCACACGTATGGTATTCTGTAGTGTCCTCATATAATACATGATTCTATAATGCAAATTAAGGTAACAATTCAGAATTGGCTGATCTCTCTTCAAATAAGTTTTAAAAATGTAAAACTGGTAACAAATGCTATTGACTTGAACACATTAAGATGCAAAAATGGTTTGCCTGTTGCAGTCGGATAATACAGAGTATCAATCCTTGCAAACTAACCCTATTTTCTAGAAATATTCGGATTCAACATTTAAAAAAAATGTATAATTCAGAATCTGGTCCAGACCAGATTAAGAGACTTTTAGAGACCCCTGCAATGTACACTCTTTCTTCAGCATGCCAGAGGGTCTCTATCCTCAACATGCCGGAAAGACTGATTTTTTTAGAATTTGAAATTCATAATAGAATTACTCATCTAAAGTGTTCCAGAGCTTCATGTCCGGATGGATTCTCCATTGTAGTCCTGATGGGTCAATGCATTATGCTTTATTTTTTGTGTGTGTGCTGGGGGGAGGGGGCAATTTCTCATTGTGCATGTCTTGCTTACGTTAATTTCTTTCCAGCAACACTGTTTTGTGCTGTCATTTTAGGCAGCAACATACTCTTTCATCTGCAGGGAGTTCTGGGGGTAGATATGGAGGTGGAGTAATCCCAAAAATCCATGACAGAGTGTGAGGTTGTCATCCAGGAGAATTAGATGGATCTTGAAGATGGGGGACACTGACCATGCTTAAAGAAGGGGAGATAATGGAAGAGGAGGTGAAACGGAGGATCAGAAGACACATGTGGAGCATGATGGGGCATATACCAAGCTTGAGGAGAGAGAGGTGGAGGATACTTGGACTTACTAGATGGGTGTTGGGGGGGGGGGGTCAGGGAGACCTTGCGATAGACTTGTGGCATTGAAGGAGTAGTTGAGGTGCATGCTGGGTAGGATGTGGCTACAAACCAAAGGGAGGCTATTGTAGCTGAAGATTTACTCTGCATGTTCCTGAACAAAGCGACACATTATATGGACCTTGAGGATGGTTGGGACACCTAGGTACTTTGGCAGCAAGGAGATGCAGGAGGCAGATCAGCACAAGAGGGAGGAGCAAGATATAGTCCACAAACAGATTCAATGGGCACAACATTGATGTGCAAACTCTGCAATGTAGCACACTTATCCAGACAGAGAATGTACATGACATGCCACAGATCCGAATACTGCAGCACATTCCCAACACAGTGATGGTAACAAGGAGTGTTGTGTATATCACGCCAGTCTGTCCCATGTCAGGCTGTAGCAAGCACTCCCGCCCCACACACACAAAGTGTCTGATGCATCCTTCTGAGAGCCCTTGTCTGGACTCAGTGGCAACATGCACTAGAAGGGCTGCTTTACCACCACTAGCAGCTCTGCATCTTGTTGTTAGTCGTAAGTGTGGCCCAATTTTGGCAGGGGAGGGAGACAGCATGATGACCAATGCAAACGCATGCTAAATGCAATATCTGCCGTCTCGCTGTGTGGGTATGCTGGAACATAGATCAGTGGCAGAAGCCAAACAGAAGCACATGCTTCAGCATCACCCTACTCTCTTGTATTATATATATATATATATATATATATATATATATATATATATATATATATATATATATATATATATATATATATCATTTTGAAAGAATCATTTAATCTCAAACAATCCTCAAATAATCGTTTGTTTAGTTAAGCTTTCCACTACCATAACGGTGTGACATCTGTATCTATTGTGCAGTTAGACTAATGTAGAATCAACAGAAACATACAGTTAGAAAGGTAATGCGATCCGGATAGCTCATCACACACTAACATCTGTTAAGATTTTTTTTTTTTTTTTTTAAATGAAAATATTGGGCTCTGTGCACAATATGATTAAAGTCCATTTGAAAAACTCAAAATTGGATAGTAAAACTAGAACTGGTCGTTGGCTACATGAAGGCAAACGTCACATGATTTAGGCCTAACTGTAACAATAATAATGTGTGTTATTGTATTGCATTCCATGGCAAATTCCTCAAATAAAACCTCCAAAAGAACAGGTGCTATGTCCCTAGCTTCCTCACTTGCCACACAATCCGTGTGGATTCGGTGTGGGAGTTTCACATGCCTTAGCCTTCTCATCAGCCTGCAATATGCAAATGTTTGCAACGCAGCCTTGAACTACGCCTCTGCGTACAATATGCACATGTGCCAAACACTGACTGGGTTTTCTATTCAGAAAATATAATGCATGGATATTTTTCCCTGCATTTCCTTTCTCCCCTTCCTACTTACAAAATGCATGTTTGCTTCCCCCTGTTGTGGCGTTCTCGTAAACATACACATGCACTGGTCTTTGGATTTCTCCCCTGCGTAAAAAATAAATGGGACACTAACAATTCCTTGGCCTTTCCATACACCACCAATTGTGCATGTGGTTCTCCCTGCTTTGGCATTTCTCCCCCAACATCAACATTTTTGGGCCTTCTCCTCTTTCTTAAAAGTGTATCTTTGCTTAACTCTGCGTTAGTATTCCCATTTTCCTACAGACAACATGTTTGCTCTTCCTTTGTTCTCTTCTCTCTGCTTTTCTTTTGGCTTCTGCCTACAAAATGCAAATGGAGTTTTCAAGGCTTTGGTCTCCTCCACCACCTGTATATTGTACATGTGTTTGTCTTTGTCCCTGCCTACAAAATGAATGTGTGATTAACAATGCCTTGACCATCTCCTCTGCCTACAAAATGCACAAGTCTAGCACTGCCTTTTCCCCACCCACAAAATCAAATCTTTGGTTGTACCATATGTGTTTTTCTCCATCACCTGAACAGTGCAAGTGTGATTCTCCTTGTCGGGTTGGGGCACTTTGCATATGAAATGCATGTGGGGTACCCACTCCTTTAGGGTTCTTGGCTACCTACTAAATGCATGTGAGGTTTTCACTTGCTTGGCCTTTTTCATCCTCACCTACAGAATAATCCGGTACGTAAACATGCTTTAGTATTCTCCTCTGCCTGCACAATTCAAGTGTTGGTCTCACAGCTTTGGCATTCTGCTCCACCTACAAAGTGCATTTGAGTTGCTCACTACTTTTGCCTTCTCCTGTGCCTACAAAATGCACATAGGAAACTCACTGATGTTGCTGTACAAGCTCTCTGTTCATATTACTTGGAGGGTTTTTTACTTCCTTGGCACTATTTTTCATTAAATTGTACTCTATCACTAATGCCTGGCTACATACATTCCCTTATGCTACTAGCCAGAACTCCAAGGTATTGCTCAAATGCCAACCCCTGAATGTTCTGAGTTTTTACCTCTCAGTCATGTTTGAGACACGATGGTGCAAACCCTCAACCCATTAAGTGCTAATGGTTGAGTATGCTTATCCTTTTGGCATAATAGCTCAGCAGTTAAGGGGTTAAACTCCATATTTCTAGCGTTGCGGACAACTATACAAAGGTCAACCTGCTCAAACAAATGAAAATTGTAGTGGTTCTAGTTTTACACAATACATCTCACCAATGCATAATTGACACCTTCCACCACCCACATTAGCTTGCATTTGCATTTGGAATTGTCATCACATTTGGGAGAGCTTCTTATAGAACTCAAGACAAACCACCTCATTCTTGGCAGATGCTTACATTCCTAAAGCATGGATCCATTCTGACAATCCGTCCCAAGAATGATGAATGGGATTCAACTGACATCTAGTCGAACAAATATTCCGAAGAGAAATGCCATACTCACGATAAGAACGTATGTGTGTGGCTCATCAAATAACAACTGCATAGCCGCAGGTTAAACCCTGTACATTAACAACCTAATGATCATTAGAAAATGATCTTATGCCTACATTAATCATCTATTCCATAAGCTTATAATAGTTTAAAATAGAACATTAGCACATGTTTGTGGACTCTATCATAGCATGGCAAAGGCTCTATGTTACCCGGCCTTTTGGAAAACATTACCATGAAAACAATATAATCTGCTACAAATAAACTTTAAACTGTCTGGGAATTACCTACCTCCCTACCACCTACTTTACTACATCCCATGCGTTCCTTCCATTTTGACCTTTGCTATTAACATCTTTTACAAACAAAGTTAATCGTTGTCAAGTGCCATGTTTTCAATGAAATGTCTGACCTTCAGAATGGGTTGCTTTCTAGCTGACAGTGGGGATGTTGGCAGAAAGCGATCTAAGGAAAAGGTTCAGGTGAGTGGAGAAGGAGTTTAGAGGGTCAGGGGTTTGCTAGAGAACCATAACAGTGAGAGACCTAGGAGGAAGGAGGTGAATAGTGGTTTATTCATAAGAGTATGAGGTGATGTCAGAGAAGGGCAGGGGGGCATGGTAAGTCCCTTATGAACCCTACTTGACTGCCATTCGCAACAGGTCAGGGGGAGGTGGATACATTATAAGAGCCAGTGTGGAGAACCGCTATGGAGTCATGAGAGAAGATCCAGGTTTCTGTGATAGCAAGACATGAAATTTGAGGTTAATAAAAGTCCAAGTTGTTATTGAAGTAGTAAGTCTAGCTGCAACGGGTGTATGCATTTAAGTGACTAATGCATGGTTGGCTGTAGTGAAGAAGAACAGGTGACAGGCAGTATGGGTGGAGCATAGATGAGGTTGGAGTTCCAGGAAGAAATTAAGCATTGGGTAAAAGGGGTGAACATGTTGGATGAGAGATGGGAGATGGGAAGGAGTATCATCATTTAGAATGTAGGTCACATTGTGGGTGAGCTGTATGAGAGAAGAGGAGGAGAATATTGAGAAAAAGGTGGAAGGGAGCTATGTCCTGGTGACTAATGCAGGTTAAAATAAATAATCAAGCAAACATAGTGGAGGAAGGGTACACCCCAAGAATGAGGTTGCAGGTTTGGCAGTTGAAAGGGAAGGGGGACAAAGTTGGCTGGGAAAGAGCATGTGTACGTTATGAGTTGGGCTACAATGGGGCTACAGGTGACAGTTTGCAGGCCCAAAGCGGGGAGATTCTTGGTTCTTTATGGCAAGAGCAGCTCTGTTGAGAATGGAAAGGCATTGGTTTAAGGGATTATTAATTATGATTACACTGTGCAGAAGCAGATGCCAGGAGAATGGCAAGCAAAGTGAAGTGCTAGCATGAACATGGATTTTGCCCCTGGCCCTTCCAGTCCTTAACAGGCCCAAACAGGTAGTGGCCATTTGTTACCTTTGGTGATTTAATGTGGGCTCCTGGGTAGATGCCCAAGGAGGACTGAATATCCAAGGAGGCAGCATACCACATGACCGTCTAGAGGTACATCAGAGTGCTTAAAATGGATTACCCTCTTCCTAGCAGGATGCAGGATGCAGGCAGCATCAGAGAATTTCATTTCTGAGACAGGGCCCCCAGATAGTGCCCAGGATCCTCTGGAATTGCAGGATGTGGGAAGAATGCCTTTAAAATTAAACTCCAGGCACTTGATCTGGGCACATACCCCTCTGGGTGCCAGTTTGAGTGCCAAACCTCCTAAGATAATTCAGTTTCCTATGTAGACTCAGGGACCTTCCTTTGTGAGGCAGGACAATCAGATGGTGCTCCAGATTCTCTGTAATTACACAATGTGGTCAAATATGTCTATGCAGTTTATTCAATCTCAGTCTCATGTTGTGATCACACGACCCCCTGAGAGCCAATTAGAGTGCTCGAGATGGCTTTCACTTTTTCTAGCAGGTTCCAGGCAGAGCCCTTGGTCTTGTAAACCCAAATAGCTTAATTTCTTTTAGCAGGGGTCTCAGATAGTGTTCAGTATCCCATGGACATGCAGGATGTGGCATAAAAATGGATTTAGGTGAAAGGTCAGTCAGGACATGAAGTTATATGACCATCAAGGAGAAAAATATGCAGGTATACGAGTACATGCACAGTTTGTGGGCAGTGGAGTACACTAAAGCAATCACATGCACCCATATATTTTGATGTCAGGGGAATGTGCCAAGTTAGTTCTAGACAAATGTGAATGTTCTGGGCAGAGATGCATTCTAAAACATACTGAGGCACAGAAGATGTTTATAAGTGTAAGTATATGTCAAATAAGCCCTAGTCACATGTGAATTCTGTAAGTTTGACAGTATGCGTAAGGCGTCCTAAGAACACATGCATTCTGTAGATGGCAGAGCATGCAAAAGCTGTCTTGGTTACAGATAAAATTAACATTAGTCCTACATGATTATATTTTATGTGAAAGAGTATGCCAAAGCCATAGGATTAATTTGTTTGCTATTTTTTTCTCTCAAATTCTTTGCCACCGACTGTAAGGGTAACACCCCACAGTCCCCAATACTGCTGCCCACTGCCAGATCCCACCCCATTAATATTGACCACCACCCACCATCTGCATTTTGGTTGTAAAATGTGAGAAAACACAATGCTAGCAAAATACATGTGAGCAGATTTTGGCTGAACAATAGACCAACCACTGAGCAATGTGATGAAGGCATTAAGTTTGAAGAAAAGTCACTTCACTTAGGCAGTCGTTGGCTCACATTTGTTTTATAGATGGGCTAGTATGACAAATCAGTCTTAGGCGCACATGAATTCTGTAGTTAGGGAGGATGGGAAAAGCAGTGTTATGCACAGATCTTTATTGATAGTGAGCGTGTAGGCAAGAGAAGTCTTAGACACATACATTTTGCAAGTGGTAGAGCAGGCTAAAGTAATCTTAGGCACATGTTCATTTTGTGAACATAACGGCATGCTAAATCTATCTTAGACACACATGAATATTGTAGGAAGGGTAGTACACACGCTCAGTTTTAGGAAAACATGAGATTTGTTGGTAGGTGAGTATGACAAAACATTATTAGGCAGGCATACATTTTGAAGCCGGAGAAGTATGTCAAGGAATTCTTAGGCACATTGTGAAAACAGAAAAATAATATGAGGCCGGGAAGCCCAAAAGGAAACACACCAACACAGGTTACAAAGAAACATACAAGTGCTTTTATTTCAAGCCTACAACAGTTACCAAGTCGACTGACAAACGGATAGCTATTCGGCTCTCAGTATAACATAACGAACTTCAACGAGGGTTCGATGTGTTCAGTGAGAGACCGCACATTGGAATACCCAGGCTATTTATACAATTTGTCCAGCCCTTGGCCAACCCTCTTGCGGGTTAACCATTCTGCGAAATGCAATACTGGTCTTAGGGTTCCTTGCCAGGTCAACCTTTAATATATGCATTTTGATTAGTTTCGCTGATATAAGTAGTACATTTACATATAGGTCAACAATAGGACAAGGTCTCTGTTCGCGACCCCGACAAGTGGCCTGCAGGCATATTAATTATTCAGCTGTACGGAGGTCACAATGACCAGAATCTTATTCGGCATGTCATTTGGCCTCCATTTTGATGTTCAGGGTGACTTCTGCATAACAAGAGAACCTAAAATGGCGGCTTAATCCAAGATGGCGGCTTACATTGATTTCTCTGAGGTCAAGACCTTGCCGTGGAGTTGGTTCGCGCAAGATGTTTAGACAACTTGGCGTAGGCCAATACACATACAACTATTACAATAGGAGGCATAATATTATTTCTATTCCGACAAACCCTCCTTTTGGCCTATGGCAAGTGCTAATTCAATTTCTAATGTCTTTGTAAATAACTCCATGCATTGTCGTCCATACATCCTGAATCATTATCTGTAATATCTATAGCCATTAGGTCGTTCACCAGAACCTCTTGCAACACGAACTCTTTGGATGCTGTATCTGGGGCATACACTTTATGTCCTATTGTGCTCACCACCTGAACGCAACATCCCCCTAGCACTGCACATATACTAGGTAGACATTGGATACAGCAACAAAGGAATAGCAGAATTCCCAAAATAACCAGTATGACAGAAAGCACCTTCCAACCCCAGGATCGTAAGGAGTCCCAGAACCAAGCACTAATACTCCAATCTCCCACAGGAACATGCACTTCTGAACTAAGGACGTGCAAGTTCTGTATTGCATTGAAAATTGTCGGCGGTGAGGAATCTGGTACGAAAACACAACAAGCGGACCCCACTAATTTACATACTCTACCACGTTCTGCCAGAATGACATCTAATGCCATCCGGTTTTGGAGCGCTACAATCTTATTGCTTTCTGTTCCAGTGTCATATTATAGAGTATATCCGTGGTCCGGTTGATGGTTATCTCCAGTACTCTTGCTAGCCCCCTAATATTTTCAGAATTTGCTATCTCTACCAAGATTTGCCCAGGGGTATCTCCATTCTCGTCCCGCCATGGGCGAGCCTTAGAAACTTCCAATGTACTAGCTATAAATACCCCAGGTAACAGGATCCCTAAATGGCAGGTTCCCTGCCAATCCTTGGGCAACCATGGAAATGCTGTTCTACCGCAAACGAAATAGACAGGCCCCCCTACGTACAAAGGCCTGTTCTCACTGGTCAGATTTACAACGTTCACACAACCTTCAAAATCTCCCATTGACCGGGTGCCATTCCTGTGTACACAGAAGGGAACTGAATCAGGGCTATGGTTAATAGAGTAGGAAGGAGGCACGGCATCCTTATTGCCTATCGGAGCCATTTTAAAGGAAATTAGAGTTTGGAAAGGAAGAGACAGTTTATCAGAAGGCCTAATAGAAGCAACATTAGGCGTACTTCTATTTGCAAAAAGCGAGAATCCCAGGGGAGTCAATACACGTTTCTCAAATCATTCAAATTAGTTCCATCAAAGTTCCCTGAGATGCTATCATTCCAACGGCCAAAGAATAGCGCTCTAAGAGAGGCATAGCAAGCAGTCATTAAAGGTAAAAGGTGAATATACCATCCTAGCCCCTTGTTCCCATGTTGCGGTAAATGGGTGCAGATCCAGCAGTTTCTCTTATTAAAAATGGCATGCGTTGAATTCATTATTATCATTAAAGTGTTATTGTGATACTTTCGTCTATGTTGGGAGTCCCTAGGTGACAAAGTATGAAGGTGTACAGAGGGAGTCAGAGCAGTAGGTACAATTTCAATTGGCAAAAGAGGCTCTAGAGGATACATTTCTTCAAAGTACCAGAGTCCCACGGCAGTAACTATACAAATTCCAATTACTATTATCACAACACATCAATACGTTTTTGGGGCCCAGGCACATTGTTCATTGTCCGAGTTGGTCACCCCCTTATTTACAAGTCCAATACGAACAGCATCGGTGAGGTGGCAGATATCGTAGTTTCTCAATTGACGACCCCAATGTTCGTTGCTGGCGACACTACGGTCACGCAACTTCTTAGTCCTTCCCCAACCCTAGCAAGCAGAATCCCTTTTTTTTTTCAAAACTTCCCTTTGCAAGACCAAAACGCTCAATGACTCTTTTCTTTTCCAGATGCACAGGTAAAACCTGTGCCGTAGTTCTATTTTCTTCGTCGAAGGTCGTACCTGGTGGTTCCTGGTACTGTTTGATCTGGAAATAAGGTAACGTCACTTCCTGAGGGAAGCGACGTATCAGGGGCGACGGAAGTCGCAGAACTTGAAACAACGTTTTCCGGAAGTGACCTTTCCAAAGAGTGTGGAGACAAAATGGACTGTTCCCCAAGCTCCACGGGCTCAGAGGGATTCTCCGAAACACTCACAGCGCTATTTGCTACTCCAGGATCAGAGATTGTAGCATCAGCAAGGGGTTCTGCTTCTTCTGTAACGTGTGGCGTCGGCTGAGGAAGTTTCTTGACATGCGTCGCGTGGATCCAATGCTTCTTTCCAGCCACCCGCACTGCTGTCTGGGTGACCAACAGCACCTGGTAGGGTCCCCGCCAGCGAGGCGCGAGGCAGGAAGACCTTTCGTAGGCCTTCACCAGGACCCAACTTCCAGGCTGTATATTGTTTCCTGGGCCCATAAACCGTACAGGTAAAGCTGATCGAACCTGATGATAAATGAAATACAGATTTTTAGTCAACTGGTTACAGTAGTCTGCAAGCAATATATTTTCAACATCTCTCAAAGCCTTAGGCTTCGGAAGACCCCAAATATTAGCAGGCCTCCCCATCACCACCTCGAATGGAGAGAGCCCCGTCTTAGTTTGAGGTGTGGCACGCATGGCTAACAACACAATAGATAAGGCGTCCTGCCATTTCAGTTTGGTGCGGCGCATGTTTTAGCAAGCTTATTCTTTAGGATACCGTTATGTCTCTCTACCAACCCAGCACTTTGAGGATGTCTAGCTAAATTAAATCACTTTTCGATGTGTAATGCTGTGCATATCTGCAAAATTACTGCTGCAACAAAATGTGGACCGTTGTCCGACCAAATTACTCTTGGCAACCCAAATCGTGGGAAGAATTCCTTTACCATAGTCTTCGCAGTGATCATGGCAGTAGCATCTTTAACGGGGAAAGCCTCAACCCATTTACTAAAGGCACAAATGATCACAAGGACGTATTTTAGATTGTTACACTGTTCCATCACAATAAAATCAAAGTGGATGACCTCGAAGGGGACAGAAGGAGGCCCAAAACTACCCCTTGGAGTTGCTGTCCCCTTCCCCACATTGTGCTGCAAGCAAATCATGCAATCTTGGACATAGCGCTGCGCGATTTTCAAATTGTCTCATTTACCCAGACTTGTTCTAACATTTTCGTGATCTGCTGAGCACACACATGCGTAGGACCGTGTGCCATCGTAACCATCGCCAGCACATATGAATTAGGGAGCAACCATTTCCCTTCAGATGTGTCCACCCAACACCCATCTTCATCTAGTTTCCCCATCCCTTCGGCCCACTTCTTAGACTCTTCTATTGTGGCATCAGCTTGGATATCTCGTACAGACCCAATACCCTCATCCATTACATAGGCATCTCTTGTTTCTCTTAGAGCATACATGTCTGTGCTAAGGTCTGTGGCCGTTTGCCTGGCTATCTGGTCAGCAAAAGTGTTCCCTTTCCCCACATCATCTATGACCTTAGGATGCGCTGCACATTTCATGATCGCTAACTGACTAGGGAGCGCGAGTGCCGAGAGCATTTGCACTATCAGGGGGCCATGCTGAATCTTGGTCCCATGTGAGGTTAGGAACCAACCCTCTTTCCGACCAGAGCCTCCCAAAGTTGTGAGCCACCACAAAGGCATACTGGCTATCAGTATATATATTTACTGTACGCCCTTTGGAGAGTTCACAAGCTCGGGTCAATGCTATAATCTCTGTGGCCTGCGCAGAGTTATGCGGAATTCTCTTAGTTTCAACAACCGTACTCAATGTAGTGACTGCATAAGCAGCTGTAGATGTGCCATCCGGAAGTTTGAAGCAGGAGCCATCACAAAACAGCTCCCCTTCCGAATTATCCAAAGGAGTATCTATGAGGTCTATCCTGCCCTTTGTTTCCTGTTCAGTAGTATACAGGCAGTCATGTGATTCTTCGTCACCGCAAACAGTATTTTGCGGGTGTCATGATGCCTACTCCAAGGAGCCAGGTCCGACCCAGCAACCCCAGAGGCAGGCATCATTTCCCCCAGGGAAGTGCCAGTGGGCCCAAGCTGGGGCCCTTTGGACACAACCCTGGCGCCTTAGGCGCCAGGCTCATGTTGGACCCCTGTCCTGGCGCCTTAGGCGCCGGGCTCATAAAGCTAGACATGTGTTCAAGTGTTTTAATGTGCACTTACGTGATGCAGACCATACTGCTACATCCAGGCCCTCTTGAGGCCTGAATGGAACTACTTTACCTGTGGGACTACTTTCCACCTGGGTGTGGTCGGGGAAGGATACATACCTGATCGGTGGAAGGATACATACCTGGAACTTCTTCCAAAGCTATTTAAACCACGCCCGATCAGCAACTCACGCTTCGCGTTGTTCTGCTCCTCGCAGCTGGACGCTCACCGTGTCAGCTCCTTCATCTGGACTTCAGCCACGCCTGTCAGCATCCTGGGTCACCTGCTAAGAGAGAATTGGAGAGAAAGAAGACCTTACCTGCTAAAGCTGCATCACGGAGACATCACACCGACGATTCTGAAAGGGAAGACATCATTTTAAAAGCATTTCGCTTCGATCGCTGCAGCGCTGCATTTCACTCACCTTTCCTGGGCACCTCCATCTTCAGCAGCGATCATCCGGATCTGCAGCCACTTCCCAGAGCCTAGAGAGAAAAAGACAAGAACACAAGGTGAGAGAAGGAAGGGAATAGGAAAAGCTCAGTTTCCTTCTAAGACTTACCTGTTGGGTCATTCCCATTTCATTTCGGGTCCTGCCGCTTCCTGGCATTCCGGACCCCGGCCCCTATGGGGAAAAAAGGACAAAGACATTGAATGAGCGAATGCAAAGACATTACCCGAACGCTCATCCAGAACTTACCTGTCATTTACTGGAACTGCACGTTTCACTTCGGGTCGGCGCCATATCTCCGGCATTCCGTACCCCGGGCCCTAAGGGGAAAAAGACATAAGCGTTAGCGCTTGCTGCAATAAGACAATGAACATTATTATTAAGCTTGAACTTTTGAACTTGCTACAGAACTCTTACAGCGCCTTACCTGAATAGTCAAGCTTATTTGAACTCCCATCAAACCTCAATCCAGTGAAGTAACTGGGTTTCAACGGGCCCCTGCATCAGAAGCAGGATGGAGAACTCATCCTTCCAGACCCTAAGGTGAGACTTCACGGGGAATCGTGGAAGGGTATCGTGGAGGGTTGGAAGGGAGTGGGAGGCTTGAGCATTATTCCGTCAGTAGGTAATACTCCCTTTTCACGCACAGGGGAATATTCCTGCGAGCCAGAGAAACCAGAGTAGAGGGGCCCTACCTGTTTATACTCAGAGTCCTGCGCTTCACCATTGAAGAAGCATCAGCACTCGAAGCCAGACCTGCGCCTCCGTGGGAATCAGGTGAGCGTGACAGAACGCGAAGCCTACCCACAATTTCCCACCCGGGCGCTATGGAGACTTCCGAGACAGATCAGCTGGCCCAGCTTTTGGGGGAATTACGGGCAGAAGTGCACTCAGCCCGCCAGGAGACTAACGCTCTCAAAAGAGAACTGATCCTATCCAAGGAAAGAACAGATGACCTGGCCAAAAGGTTATTGCAGGCCCAGGCAGGGCACACTCCTTTATCTAATTCCGGAGGTACTTCCACATCAATGGGTTTGAATAACCCAGTACAAATCAATCTACCTGGACACATGCCTTTGGCCTCGCCTGAACGCTTTGCGGGGGATCCCAAGAAATATGCCGTCTTTATGACCCAATGTCGTTTACACTTTCTAGGGCCTTCCCTAACGACCAGACCAAGGTAGCCTTTATACTATCTTACCTCAGTGGCAGTGCTGCCGATTGGTCTATTCCATTGGTAAATCAGGATGATCCCATTCTCCAGAATGTTCAGGGTTTCCAGGCCAGCATGGAAAGATTGTTTGCTCGACACTCTCACGGACAGGCCCTTGATAACGAACTGCTATCCTTACGACAAGGTAATCAGGATCTCCTGTCCTACGTTGCCACCTTTAATAGACTGGTTGTGGAAACTGGATGGCCAGAAAACAAAAGGATCACATTGTTCCATCGAGGCCTGCACGGAGAGCTTAAGGATGTTCTAGCTCAGATAGTAGATCCACCCCAGGTCTGCGCAGACTACATAGACTTGGTGGTTCAACTTGATCACAGACTTCAAAATAGAAAAGCAGATCGGTTCAAGTACGAAACCCGAGTACCGATCAAAACCCACGCTAACTCCAAGAGTACCGACGTATCCGAACCTATGCAAATTGGCGGTGTTAAAGGACCATTAACGCAGAAGGAACGAGAGAGAAGGCGGCAAATGCATTTTTGTCTGTATTGCGGGACTTCCGGTCACTTTCTTCGAAATTGTCCGGTTAAACCACCTAAGAAGGTGGTTGGAGCCACTGATAACGATTTATTGACACCTGATTCGGGAAATGACCTAGCCCGACAAGCGTAGGGGTCCGCTTGCCGAGCTTGAAAACAAACTCTTTGACCTTGCATTTTGTCATGCCAATGGTGCTCGTGGACCCAAAACAGCCTCAGCAGTTGCATGCTATAAAAGCATACATCGACAGTGGAGCTATTGGAAATTACATAGACCGTGAATTGGCTTCCAGGATTAAGCTCCCTCTCCGCCCGAAAGTAACCCAAGATGTCATTACTACAGTAGATGGAACCGAAATAGCCTCAGGGCCTGTAACGCATTCCACTGTTGAAATTACACTGGTGGGTCAGGATGGACATCGGGAAGCAATCGTGTTTGATGTGATCAAGGCCCCACAATTTCAAGTAATTCTTGGAATTCCTTGGTTAGAAACACATAATCCCAGAATTGACTGGCGAGCAAAGAAGATAAGTTTTCCTGATTGTGAACCAACTTGTTATCCAAGAAATCCAGTTATGGGTCTAGCCTCAGCAACTTCCACCCCTGTACAGTTACCGTCAGAATACCAAGAATTCCAAGACGTTTTTCAGAAGGAACAGGCTAACACGTTACCTCCCCATCGGTCTTATGATTGCCAAATCGATCTGGTACCCAATGCTCTTACGGAACCTGAGAACCTGCATTTGCGTCAGTATTTAGATCAGTACCTAGCCAATGGTTTTATTCGCCCGTCCAAGTCTCCTGTCTCCTCAGCTCTGTTCTTCGTGCCGAAAAAAGAGGGCGACCTTAGAACATGTATAGACTATCGCGCCCTAAATCAAATAACGATTAAGAATCGTTATCCTCTGCCCCTGATCCCTGAGCTTATCGACCAGGTGAAAGACGCTTGTGTGTAAACCAAGTTAGATCTCCGAGGAGCTTATCACCTGGTGCGTATAAAAGAAGGCGACGAATGGAAGACTGCATTCCGCACCAAATTTGGGCTCTTTGAATATCAGGTGATGCCCTTCGGTTTGTGCAATGCACCTGCCGCCTTTCAGTACTTTATGAATGATGTTCTTCGGGAACTTATCAATGTCTGTGTCATTGTTTATATTGACGACATCCTGGTTTACTCTTCTTCAGAATCCGATCACAGAAAACATGTTAGGGCAGTTCTTGAGAAATTGCGCCAGCACAGACTATTTGCAAAGCTCGAAAAATGCGTTTTTCATACCACAGAAGTTGAGTTTCTCGGATTCATCCTGACACCTCAAGGAGTCCGAATGGACTCGCGAAAGGTGGACGCCATCCTCAAATGGTCATCTCCTAGCTCGGTGAAGGGAGTTCAGAGCATGCTCGGCTTCGCCAATTTCTATCGAAGATTCATCCCGGAATTTTCCCGAACAGTCCAACCCATCACAGCTCTCCTAAAGAAAAACAAACGCTTTGAATGGACCCTTGAGGCCGAACAAGCCTTTCAGGACCTGAAAACCAAATTCACCTCTGCACCTGTATTGAAGCACCCGCACCCAGATCTCCCTTACATTGTGGAAACCGACGCATCCAGTTCGGCCATGGGAGCTGTCCTGTCGCAAAGAGACCCAGAAACTAACCAACTACACCCTGTGGCCTTTTGGTCCAGGAAATGTTCTCCTCCTGAAATCAACTACGCAATTACCGACAAAGAGTTACTGGCTATTAAATCTGCTTTCAATGCTTGGCGTCATTACCTTCTCGGAGCAAGACACACCATCACCGTAATTACAGACCACAGAAATTTACAGTATTTAAAGACGGCCAAAGCTCAATCTTCACGACAACTCCGATGGGCTCTATTCTTTGCGGAATTTGATTTTGTAATTACCTATCGCCCTGGCTGCAAGAATGGTAAAGCGGACGCCTTATCCCGGATTGGCATGGAAGAACCCAATTGGAGTTTAGAACCTGTGCCAATCATACCTGAACAAAGAATCTTAGGCCTAACTTCATTGCAAACTATTGAGGACATCCAAACGCAAGTAAAACAACTTCTAGACTCTTCAGCCTTACTGGAATGGAGTCAAAAGGGTCCTCATTACACCGTTAAGGATGATTTACCCTACTTCCAGGAGCGGTTGTTTCTGCCAAGTAAAGAATTGCAAGAACTTGTTATTGCCCATCATCATGAATCATTAATGGAAGGACACCCTGGTATCGCTAAAACGGAGGAAAAAATCAAACGCCATTTCGGGTGGCCTTCTTGGAGAAAAGACATAAAGTCTTTTGTATTGTCTTGCAGAATTTGCGCCCAAAACAAGGGTCAAAAGAAAAGGCCAGCCGGCCTACTTCAACCCTTGGATATTCCACTGGCACCATGGCACACCTTGTCAATGGACTTTATAAATGACCTGCCTCCTTGTGCTGGTTTCAACACTATCCTTGTAATTGTCGATCTATTCTTTAAAATGGCCCACTTTATCCCTTTAAAAGGTTTGCCTTCAGCTTCCACCTTGGCCAAGGAATTTCTGGAGAATATAGTTCGCATACATGGTTTCCCTTCCATATTAGTCTCGGATCGTGGAAGTCAATTTATCTCCCATTTTTGGAAGAAGTGTTGCCAACTAGCACAAATAGATGTGCGGTTATCCACCAGCCACCACCCCCAGACCGACGGACAAACCAAGAGAACCAATCAGATTCTCGAGCAATATCTTCGGTGCATGTTACACCAATCCGAGTTAAATTGGAAAGACATCCTTTGGATCGCAGAATATGGATACAACAATTCAGTGCATTCTGGAACCGGACAAACTCCTTTTTATACTATGTATGGTCACCATCCTCGGACCTCTGACCTAGATCCACCTCTGACCCTGGAAATGCCTGCAGTAAATCATCTGCATTCCACAATAACCCGAGCCTTCAAAGAAGCTGCAACTCATTTACAGCAAGCCAAGAAAAAGTATAAAGAAAACGCTGATTTGCACCGAAGTAAAACTCCTCCTTACTAAGTAGGAGACCAGGTATGGCTAGCAACGAAACATTTACCCCTCAAGGCCCCGCGAACCTTCAATCCCAGATTCATAGGACCTTATCCCATCAAGGCTATAATCAACAACAGTATAATCCCGTGGCCTTTAAACTGGATTTACCGTCTAACATGCGTATTCATCCAGTTTTTCATGCATCACTTTTGAAGCCAGTACAACCAGGGACCCGACTGTCCAAGCCTCCAGACGCAGTTCAAATTGAAGGGGAATTAGAATTCGAAGTTAAAGACATTTTAGACTCCAAGGTGTTAAAGTCAAAACTCTTCTATCTTGCTGACTGGAAGGGATATGGACCTCAGGAGAGATCGTGGGAGCCTAGTAACCATGTTCACGCACCTCGATTAATACAAAGGTTCCACCGGAGATTTCCGAACAAGCCAAAACCCCCGGAGGGAACAACCTTGGGAGGGGCCTTGAGGGGGGGTACTGTCATGATGCCTACCTCCAAGGAGCCAGGTCCGACCCAGCAACCCCAGAGGCAGGCATCATTTCCCCCAGGGAAGTGCCAGCGGGCCCAAGCTGGGGCCCTTTGGACACAGTCCTGGCGCCTTAGGCGCCAGGCTCATGTTGGACCCCTGTCCTGGCGCCTTAGGCGCCAGGCTCATAAAGCTAGACATGTGTTTAAGTGTTTTAATGTGCACTTACGTGATGCAGACCATGCTGCTACATCCAGGCCCTCTTGAGGCCGGAATGGAACTACTTTACCTGTGGGACTACTTTCCACATGGGTGTGGTCGGTGAAGGATACATACCTGATCGGTGGAAGGATACATACCTGGAACTTCTTCCAAAGCTATTTAAACCACGCCTGATCAGCAACTCACGCTTCGCGTTGTTCTGCTCCTCGCAGCTGGACGCTCACCGTGTTAGCTCCTGCATCTGGACTTCAGCCACGCCTGTCAGCATCCTGGGTCACCTGCTAAGAGAGAATTGGAGTGAAAGAAGACCTTACCTGCTGAAGCTGCATCACAGAGACATCACACCGACGATTCTGAAAGGGAAGACATCATTTTAAAAGCATTTCGCTTCGATCGCTGCAGCGCTGCATTTCACTCACCTTTCCTGGGCACCTCCATCTTCAGCAGCGATCATCCGGATCCGCAGCCACTTCCCAGAGCCTAGAGAGAAAAAGACAAGAACACAAGGTGAGAGAAGGAAGGGAATAGGAAAAGCTCAGTTTCCTTCTAAGACTTACCTGTTGGGTCATTCCCATTTCATTTCGGGTCCTGCCGCTTCCTGGCATTCCGGACCCTGGCCCCTATGGGGAAAAAAGGACAAAGACATTGAATGAGCGAATGCAAAGACATTACCCAAACGCTCATCCAGAACTTACCTGTCATTTACTGGAACTGCACGTTTCACTTCGGGTCGGCGCCATATCTCCGGCATTCCGAACCCCGGCCCCTAAGGGGAAAAAGACATAAGCGTTAGCGCTTGCTGCAATAAGACAATGAACATTATTATTAAGCTTGAACTTTTGAACTTGCTACAGAACTCTTACAGCGCCTTACCTGAATAGTCAAGCTTATTTGAACTCCCATCAAACCTCAATCCAGTGAAGTAACTGGGTTTCAACGCGCCCCTGCATCAGAAGCAGGATGGAGAACTCATCCTTCCAGACCCTAAGGTGAGACTTCACGGGGAATTGTGGAAGGGTATCGTGGAGGGTTGGAAGGGAGTGGGAGGCTTGAGCATTATTCCGTCAGTAGGTAATACTCCCTTTTCACGCACAGGGGAATATTCCTGCGAGCCAGAGAAACCAGAGTAGAGGGGCCCTACCTGTTTATCCTCAGAGTCCTGCGCTTCACCATTGAAGATGCATCAGCACTCGAAGCCAGACTTGCGCCTCCATGGGAATCAGGTGAGCGTGACAGCGGGAAAGGTAGGAGTTCAGCCGGATTAAGAACACAACACCTCACACCTCTTAATTTGAATGTGAGGGGCAAACAAATTTAATTCATACCTCGTCAGCCGTGCAGAGGTGAGGGGCTGTGTTTGGGTTTTATTCAATTGGACATCTACAGAGTGAGCCTAGGACCATTCCCTCACTCTGTTTTACAGACGTGGCAGCAGCAGCGACGGCTCTCAAACATCTTGGCAAAGCGCATGCGACAGGACCAAGGGCGGAAGAGTAGTAGCCGCACGGTCTTTTCTTCCCTCCGTGTTCCTGTGTTAACACAGCCAAAGCACATCCATCACATTCATGCACAAACAACACAAAGCCTTATTGTAATTTGGAGTACCCAGAACCGGTGCAGAGCATAACGCGGTTTTGAGAAGCTCAAATGTTCGTTGATGTTCCGACTTCCATGGCAGCGGCGAAGAAATGTCCTTCTTCATCAAGGCCAACATCGGTCTTATCACTAGTGAGAAGTTCGGGATCCACAGCCTACAGTAAGAAGCCATACCTATTCTGACTTCCTTCTGTGTATTTGGGACAGACATGCCATAAATGTATTTTATTCTTTCAGGTGTCAATCTTCTCCCCTCCTTTGACAGGAGATAGCCTAAATAGGCGACCTCCTGACAACAATATTGAAATTTCTTAAGCAAAGCTTTATGACCATGTTCAGCCAAATGAATAAGCAACGATACAGGTCCTTCTTTACAAGCACTTTCAGAATCTGCAGCTAAAAGCAAGTCATCGACATACTGAAGCAGTGTACAAGTAGATGGCAATTCAAGGGTGTCAAGCTGCTCTTTCAAAGCCCTGCTATAAATGCTTGGACTTTCAGTATAACCTTGAGGTGCACGAGTAAATGTGAACGAACGTCCCCCCAAGGTGAACGCGAACAAATATCTACTATCCTTGTGTATAGGAATACTGAAGAAAGCATTCTTCAGATCCACAACACTAAAGTGAGTAGCTGTAGCAGGGATCATCATTAGTATCGTTGTCACTTCAGGCACAATTGGAAATTGTGGGGCGACAACTTTATTAATAGCGCGTAGATCAATTATGAAACGGAATGGGATTGCATTGTCGCCTTTCTTGTACACGGGTAAAATCGGACTGTTACATAAACTACCTGCAATCTCTTCGATCACTCCTAGATGCACAAAATTGGAAACAATGCACTTCAAAGCACGCTCGCCCTCAACTGATATTTTATATTGCGGAATGCGTGGTAGTTTAACTCCATGTTTCAAAACTATTTTAAAGGGTTCGACCTGTAATACCCCGACATCATTGTCATCAACCGCCCACAAACATTCCGGGACAACGCTAAACTCAGGAGGCAATGGTCGAGTCAGAAACTGAGAACTGGGAAGTTGCTGTGGTGAAATCGTCAGTCGCACTCCGTCAGAGGAACAATGAATTACTGCATTTAATTTCTTCAACAGATTTAACCCCAGCAAGTTCTCTCCACAGTTTGAAGTAAAGAGGAATGGACAGTGGTCCATAAAGGGACCCAAAGAAACAGGCACCGGCGAAGAAACCGGACAAGCAACTGGTATGCCAGAAAACCCTACAGAAACATTAGTTTGCCTTGACAGTGGAATGTTTGGAACCCAAGAATGATCAATGGAGCACTTCTGTGCTCCAGTGTCTATCAAGAACTGATGTTTCCTATTCCCCACTAACAGTTCAACGTAGGGACCTTTTTGACTAACGGGAATAGGTGAAGGTTCCAAACCCTGCTTTGGGCAATCCTAACGAAACAAGATGTTGTCGAAAGGTAGCTCTTCAGAAAGGTAGGCAGCAGAAGGGTGATCAAATATGTTTCTTGTGTCCACACTCGAAGTCTGATTATCCCGTGAAAAAGGTTGCTGAGGATCTTGTGAGAACTGACCTCTATCAGGGCCCCCCACTCCGGGGCGACCTCTAGGTCATCTACCCATACTCCCAAATGTGTTGTTTAACCTCTGTCGAAGGACGGGGCACTGTGCATGCCAATGACCTTCCTGGCGGCAATAGGCACATTGATTAATATTCACAGGACCCAAGGGGATGCTTCCTTGTGGAACATACTGACCTCTGGTCTGTGACTTACCTCCTCTGGGATTTCTAACAATTTGCTGTAACACTACTTTAGTCTTCAAATCTCCTTTCCTCTTCTCGACTCTATCTTTTTCACTATTGACACGGTTCTCGTAATACTGAGCCATGTGCAAAACTTCAGATTTCGATTTCGCCCGCCAAGCGCTCTCAGAGGACATAATCTGTGACTGGATGTCAGGCAGCAATCCACGCACAAATTTGTCCACAAACAACCTTTTTCCAGACTCTGTGCCCAAGTCCTGTCCACTGAAGTCAGAGAATACCTGTTCAAATCGATTAAAGAACTCGGTGGCACCTTCAGATTTTCCTTGAACACAGGCCGTAAGCTTGTCCCAAATAATTCTTTTCTCAGGAATTATGGTTTTCAATTTTGCAACAATCCGATCAGGCAAAGTGAGTATTACCTGCGGTGGTTTCTCACCAGCCGGTCTTTCCCCATCAAGCCTAGTTATGTTAACCCACGTATCTCCCAACCCAGGCACATCGTCTATTGTTCGAACCTGCTTCCATAAATCTACGGGCAGGAGTACAGGGAATAGCAAGTCAATATCACTTAGGGTGAACACAGAGGACTGTAAGACGGAGTCTATGGGCCTCATTACACGGATGGCGGTAAGTATTTACCGGTACTGGTAAAATACCGGTACCAGTAAATCCTTACCGCCTTACTACGAGGTCCCTTTGCGGGTTGGGGGATTTAACGCATACTTTTTGGAGGCGTTAAAATCCAACCCGCTAAGGGACCTCGGAGCAAATTACGGCACCTCAAAATTGCGGTGCCGTAATTAGCGCCTTCCCCATTCCCATAGAGCCCTATGGGGGAGAAATGGGAATGGGGAAGGGCAATGGTGGAAGGGGGATTTACGGCCCCTCCAACCTTGGAATGGGGAATGGGGTGGTAAATCCCCTTTCCGCCAAGGAGGTGCCGGTATTTTACCGGCATGAGCCATGGCGCTAATAGCGCCATGGCTCACCGCCTACCGTGTAATGAGGCCCTATCTCTTTGTAGAATCCTGTCGGATTTTTCCTAATCTCAGGAATTGATTGTCTAATAGTGTTCACTTCCTGTCGCGAAAACGGGACGTGAACAAATTGTGATACATAATGTGCAGGAATGTCCACAGCGGGTGCACCTGTCCCAACGTTAGCAGGAATCTCAACAAATGTCAAAGGAACCTCTCTCATTGGCAACTGAGATATAGGTAATTCCGATCGCTTACTAAGCAACAGAGCCAGGTCGAGCGCTAAGGCAGTCGAAGAAGTGTCGGGCAAAAAAGCCCTCTTACAAATACCCAATAACTCTGTAGGACAACTAACCTTCTTCCTTACACATTCATCCTGCAGGTACTGCACCATTACCTGAATCACCTTCCTCTGTATTTCTACTGTATACTGACTATACGTGTCATACACTTCATCTGGCGGTATCGATGAATCCGAGATCCATCGAATCGCATCTTTGGTACAGATTCGTACTTCCTCAGATGCCGATTTACGACACGGAAGGAACCGTTTCTGTACATACATACTGTCGTCTTCATCATCCTCATCCCGCAATTTTTCTAAGTCCCTCCTATACTCAAATAACCTCTCAACATGACCATGTACTTTCTCCTCAGTGTCCCTCGAAAGCGCTAAAGTATTCAGATCCCTCAACTCTTGTGGGAGATCCGCATTATGTAATCTACCCCACATTACACATAAATAAGTCCCCAAACCTTCAATAAAAACATTTTTCTCTGGAAAATTGCCCATATTTGATAATGTGGAGAAAACATCAGCAGAATCACCTCTCTCCATACAATGCTTAGCCCATGCAAATAATTCCCGTTTCTTTTCTGCAGAGATAGTATTTCGAGTGACAATCTTTGACCCAACACCCCGATCGACTTCAGTCGGTACAGAACCACTCGGGAGCGGAGGTGCGGGCAGATTCAATGGATGTATTACTATCGGTGCAGGGGGAAGAGGTGGTAGCGTAGGTGGAGGAACAACAGCTGGAGGAATAGGGGCAATAGGTTGTACAGGGGGAACAGGAATAACAGCAGGAATAACAGCAGGAAGGGGCAGAACACCAGGGAGAGGATCATACGGAGGTGGCGCAGAGGCACCAGGCCTGCGTTCGTTTAACAATTTATCAATAAATTCTTCAGAAACATGAACATTTCTAGAGGGATAGATTTTCTGGATACCGAGTGAGAAAGCCCTATCCATACTCTTGACTGACTCTGAATGTTTTTCCTTATCATATAACAACGCCTTTTCGGCATTCGTTTTATGACGGCGTGCATGCTTGTCCCTACTTTTAAGCTGCTGCAACGCTTCTTTTTTCCAATTCTGCAAAACATCAAATGCTGCAGGTCTGGCCTTCTTCTTTAACAAGACCGATTCTAGGTATTCAATACGGGGATCTCGAAACTACCATTGATTGGCCACTGAAATTCGGGGGCATGTCTGGTTTGTCTGTGCCAAATATCATTAAATACTATACTTCCAATGCCATGCTTACATTACATAGTACACGCCGGCGACCCCTCCTGTGGTGCCGGGCGGCTAAATTCCAAAGATTGTCGATCGCTGCGGGACAGTGCCCTAAAGCAGCTAGACAATTTCCCAGGCATTTCACAAAAAATTGGTGTTACCTGGTCAATAATTGTGTCTGCAGATACAATACGCCAAATTAAAATTGTCAGGGTTAAATTAAGAGTCGGGTCATGACTACACCTGACCAAACCTAAGGAGGACCGTACAGTTTACCAAAGAACTTACCTAACAAATGTTACCTTGTGTTTGGTGGTTTCGACAAATCTGCCCGCCTCAAAAACGGACCCTCGTCAAGATGCCGTGTCAGACCACACGACTATCATCCAAGGATCGGATCGTGCAGCCCTGCCGAGGTATCGCGTCTCGTTCGGTCAGGCCCGCAGTATCACACTGTCCGATCCCGGTTCGATAGCCTGCGTCAACCTTCAATGATCCGGCATCAATCTTGAGGGTCCTTATTCGGGCGCCAACTGTGAAAACAGAAAAATAATATGAGGCCGGGAAGCCCGAAAGGAAACGCACCAACACAGGTTACAAAGAAACATACAAGTGCTTTTATTTCAAGCCTACAACAGTTACCAAGTCGACTGACAAACGGATAGCTATTCGGCTCTCAGTATAATATAACAAACTTCAACGAGGGTTCGATGTGTTCAGTGAGAGACCGCACATTGGAATACCCAGGCTATTTATACAATTTGTCCAGCCCTTGGCCAACCCTCTTGCGGGTTAACCATTCTGCAAAATACAATACTGGTCTTAGGGTTCCTTGCCAGGTCAACCTTTAATATATGCATTTTGATTAGTTTTGCTGATATAAGTAGTACATTTACATATAGGTCAACAATAGGACAAGGTCTCTGTTCGCGACCCCGACAAGTGGCCTGCAGGCATATTAATTATTCAGCTGTACGGAGGTCACAATGACCAGAATCTTATTCGGCATGTCATTTGGCCTCCATTTTGATGTTCAGGGTGACTTCTGCATAACAAGAGAACCGAAAATGGCGGCTTAATCCAAGATGGCGGCTTACATTGATTTCTCTGAGGTCAAGACCTTGCCGTGGAGTTTGTTCGCGCAAGATGTTTAGACAACTTGGCGTAGGCCAATACACATACAACTATTACAATAGGAGGCATAATATTATTTCTATTCCGACAACATGATAATGTTTATGCTGAGACCCTCATATTTTGTAGGTAGGGGTGTACCGCACAACAGTCTTAGGAACACATGAATTTTATAGGAAGGGCAATATGCCAAAGCAGTCTTATTTACACATTCATTTTTTTGACCAGGGAGTATTCAAAGGTAGTTAAAGAGATGAGGCAGACACGGGTAGGTAAGCTAAAAGTATTAGCTTTATTTCAAACAGGCCCGAACAGGAGCTGCCCTTCAAACGCTTTCCTCCAATCGTCTCTGCTCCGCCTCGCGCCCGTCCACCTAGAATGTCAACACAGCGCGAGGCGGAGAGAGGCGAGGCAGGCACGAGACAAAGAATTCAATAATAAACATCCCTACAGTAGTCTTTGACAATATAAACTTTGAAGATCGCGGGGTAACCCAAAACAGTCATAGACACCTGTGAGTCTTTTATGTGCTAGAGTATGAGAAAACAGTTTTAGATACACATACATGTTGGAGGTGGCGGAGCGTGCCAAAGAAGATATATGCACATGTGAATTTGTTTTTTGGGGGAGTGTGCGGAGGGAGTTTTTGGAACATCAGATTTATGTAGGTTGAGAAGTAGAGAAAAGGTGTCTGAGGCACATCTGAAACATGTAGGTGAGTGAGCATGCCTAAACATTATTAGGCAGGCATACATTTTGAAGCTGGAGTTGTATGTCAGGGCAGCCCTAGGCACACGTGAATTATTTTGGCTGAGGTATTTGCCAAACCGGTCTTTGGAACACATACGCTTTACAAGTAGGGGGTGTACCCCAATGTATTGTAGACACTCATGGATCTAGTAGGTGTACATATGCCAAAACAGTATTTCCCACAGGTACATTTTTTATTGCAGAAGTGGACAAAGGCAGTCTCCTGTTAATGTGTATTTTGGGGGAGTATGTCCAAAGGAGTCTTAGGCATATCTGTGTTTTTGTTAGGAGTGAAGTATCCCAAATAAATATTAGGCACACATGCATTTGTTATGCTTGGGACTCTGCAAAGGCAGTCTTTGAAACAGGTACATTTTGAAGGTGGGGGAGTACTGCAAAGGAGTCTTAGAGACATGTGAATTATTTAGGCATTACAGTATGCAAAATCAGTTTAAGGCAGAGATACACTTGGTTGGCAGTGTTTTGTGCCAAAGCAATCTCGTGTGCATGTGAATTTTGTATTTGGGGATATGGTTCAGAAGCAGCTGAATGTTGTAGGCAGTGGAGTACGCTAATGCAGTATTAGATACACATGGATTTTCTAGGAAAAGGACTATGCCAAAGAAGTCTTAGGAACATGTACGCTTTGTAAGTGGAGCAGCATGCCAAAGCAATACCATGAACACCTTAAGTGTAGAAGTACCTAAAATAATTCATGGGCACGCGTGCAGTTTGTAGGAAGGGAAGCACCAATGCACTCTTAGGCAATATTTATGTTTTGAGGTGGAGTAGTATGTCAAAGTCATTTTAGGCAAACACGAATTTGTAGATGAGGTGTCTGCCAAATCAATGTTAAGCGTATTCAATTTTGTAAGAAGAGGAGTTTGCAAAGAATTTTTAGGCAATCGTGATTTTTAGAAAAAAAATAGTTTGGGATGGGATGAGTACACAAAAGCGATCTTAGAAACATATATACACTGCTAAAGTAGTTGTATGCACTCAAGACATTTGTAGGTTGAGAAATGTACCAAAGCAGTCTCAGACACACATATATTTTGTAGCAAAGGCGTATGCCAAGGGAATATGACTGCACTTGTGAATTATGTTTGTGGGGCTATGTCAATAGTAGTGCTAGGCAGGCATGAATTTTGTAGACAGAGATGTATGCAATGTAAGGCACATCTTAATAATGTAAGCAACATAGCAGGCCAGAGCAGTGTTGACACATCTCCTAATGGTAGGCTGGAGCTGCATACAATTGCTATGTATGAATCTGCTGCCACATCTTGTCTGCTACAACAGAGGCTGTATGCTTTGGAGTTGATTAGAAAGTATGTGAGTCTCTGTAACAATGAGCAATCACTAACCACAGATATCTTCCTCTGTGATATCTGGCTGAAGCAAATCTATCGCATTGGGAAGAAATGTACGCGTATGTTCCTCTGTGACACTTGGATTTAGTGAATGTGGATGAAGTTCAGGAGGAGGAGAAGGAAGGTTCATTCGCACAATTTAAGTAAATGGATGACATCCTATAAGCACAAAAGAGTCCAATCCACAGATGGTAAGCAAAAGGTGATCCCTGAACATTCCCTACCAATGATTTCTTTGGAAATGGATGTCAAATAAAACCATGAGACAAATCTCCCATTTCAAGATCAATATTCAGACACCCCATCTTTGGTGATAACATAGATAGTGAGTTATCCCCAGATGCACAACAAACAGTTGCTGGAGTTTACAGACCCATGCAATTATGCAGATTAATTTTTCTTTTCATTTGTGAGGGCTGGGGGGTGTTCCCTGCAACACCCCACTCACTACAGTGAGCGGGGGTTGCGGAGGACACCCCTCAGCCCCAAGTCTGACTCCACCGAAACACATAACACAAAAAGTTTTCTACTTTTGATAGTCCAAACCTTTCGTGATTTGTGTTTTAGGTCTTTTGTTGGGGTCAGAATTTTAAACTCGGTAAAGCTGCACACTACCAAGTACATTCTGTTGTGGAATATGTGACTTTGTGCAAATGGACTATCCTACTTTAACATTTCAGGTGCTATGTATCAAGCCTTTTTAAACCCACAATAACTTTCTTGGTGTTTGAAAACATGGCCTAATGTTCCAAGCACAAGGTTGTCAGGGCTATCCCACACTGATCATCCCTAATAAGGGTGCAGCCATGTATGTAGTTGTCTGGTCAGAATTGTAAAATGTCCGCCGGGATTTGATTAAGCTATGAATTATGTAGCACTGCCCTCTAAGACAAACACAATTTCCTGGAGATAATGGTTTCCATTTTGGCTAATTTGCAGAACCACAATGTCTTGCTCATGTGGCTAAGAACTGGAGGTGAACTTCCAGTGATCACTACTAGGTGGCATTGTGGAATATATGCCTCACTCAAATGTACTATCCTACTTTCACATTTCAGGTGAAAGAGTTTGTTTCAAGCCTTTTTAAATCCACCATAACCATCTTGGTGTAAAGAAATACCTGACAAGGATATTGTTCTATAGAATGTTGGCCCATCCCTCTGTATGCATGTCTCCAACTTCCTCTGTAATGCTCACCATTCTACCCTTTCTTCTACACTCATCCTCTATACTCATCCTTTCTACTGCTTTTGACACTGTCAACCAATCCTCTCTGCTCACTTTCTATGACCTTGGGTTTCACAAATCTGCACTTGCCTTGATTTCCTAGAAGGTTGATCCTTAAAAATCTCTTGTAACTTGCAAACCTGTGAGCAGACATCTCTCCAGGTCAGCTTGCCCTAAGTATCAGTAGTTGGACCTCTGCTCTTTACCCTCTACACCTCTGCCTTGGGGAGATATATCTCATCATTTGGCTTTCACTATCAGCTTTCTGCTGATAACACTTAAATAAAGTTCTCCTTTCCCTCCTTTACCCAACAATCTTAAAATAGATTACAAACTGTCTCACTGAAATTCGCCACTGTGCGGCTCTCCTCTGCATCATGCTGAACTTTTCAAAAATGAAAGTCATCTTTCTCCCAGCTTCCAATGCCATCCCTCACCTCTCCTATCTCCTTCCCACCTGACCCTGCTCCCTTAAATAAGACTTGCAATTGTGGGGTTCTCTTTGATAGAGACCTATGTCTGCAACAATTCATCACTACCAATGCCTCTGCTGCTCATAATAACTTCCTCAACGTTCAGAAAATGCATCCTTTTCCTACTAAACGCTGTACAAAAACTTGATAGCCTATGCCTTGGCCTGCTTCTCTGTTCCTTACTTCCTCTAGACAAAGTCCTTAAATCGGCTGCCGCTATTCTCTACAACCTACTCAGATCCCCCGCACTTCTACCTACCAACAACATTTTGCTTGGCTCTCCATTCTCACCCATTCTCTTTTCAAGTTCCTTCCTAGCCTACAAAGCTATTAATGGTCTTGCTCCTCCGTACCAGTCTGATTACATTTCGGTGTACTCACGCCCCATTCCTTCAGATCCTCCTCTGCACTCAATCTCACCAGCCCATACCCTCCCTATGTTTCATCTAGCCTCCGCTCCTTCTCCATACTTTCCCCACTCAACTGCAACCCACTACCCATAACAATCAAAGCCAGCCCTACTGTACATCGGTTCAAGGCTGCGCATACATCTAATTTACTTGCCAAAGACAGAGCTTCCCCTGCCTTTTCCCCATCCTCTCTACCTGATGCCACTATTACTTTCATTGATGCTTAATAATATTTTTAATATTTAATCAGTTCTCTTTAGTTTGAAGCACTTGCACTCTTAAACCTTACGTTAATGCTACCTTTGTAAGACACATGTTTTCTGATACATATTTTGATTCTGTTTGATTTATTTTGTCCCTGCTAGATGTCCTATTTTTTACACCCTCAAAAGATGGTTCACTACATATTTTCATCTGTATGCTATTGTACAGGCATTCTTTGTGGGAATGCTTCTTCCATCTGTAAATGTGTTATGTTAAGTTCCTCGTATTTTGACAATCTGATAGTCAATGCAACTCAGTGCGAAATATCTCTCTGCTGTCTACTTGACTTTTGAATCTAGGTGAACCTCTGCGCCCCTTAGTCAATGCAATCTAATGAGTTTTAGTCAATGCAATCTAATGTGTGTTAGCTGTCTATTTTGACTTTTGAATCTAGGTGAACCTCTGCCCCCTTTAGTGAATGCAATCAAATGTGTTTTAGTCAATGCAATCTAATGTGTATTAGCTGTTAATTTTGACTTTTGAATCTAGGTGAACCTCTGCCCCTTAGTCAATGCAATCTAATGTGTTTTAGTCAATGCAATCTAATGTGTATTAGCTGTCTATTTTGACTTTTGAATCAAGGTGAACATACATCCTTAGGCAATGCAATATAATGTGCATTAGCTGTCTATTTTGACTTTTTGAATCTAGGTGAACCTCTGCCTCCCTTAGTCAATGCAATCTAATGTGTATTAGCTGTCTATTTTGACTTTTGAATCTAGGTGAACCTCATGCCCCCTTAGTCAATGTAATCTAATGTGTATTAGCTGTCTATTTTGACTTTGAATCTAGCTGAACCTCTGCCCCCTTTAGCCAATGCAATCTAATGTGTATTAGCTGTCTATTTTGACTTTTGAATCTAGGTGAACTCTGCCACCCTTAGTCAATGCAATCTAATGTGTTTTAGCTGTCAACTTGACTTTCAAATCTAGGTGAACCTCTGCCCCCCTTAGTCAATGCAATCTAATGTGTTTTAGCTGTCTACTTGACTTTTGAATCTAGGTGACCCTCTGCCCCCCTTAGTCAATGCAATCTAATGTGCTTTAGCTGTCTACTTGACTTTTGAATCTAGGTGAACCTCTGCCCCCCTTAGTCAATGCAATCTAATGTGTTTTAGCTGTCTATTTGACTTTTGAATCTAGGTGACCCTCTGCCCCCCTTAGTCAATGCAATCTAATGTGCTTTAACTGTCTACTTGACTTTTGAATCTAGGTGAACCGCTGCCACCCTTAGTTAATGCAATCTAATGTGCTTTAGCTGTCTACTTGACTGTTGAAGCTAGGGGATCCTCCTCCCCACTTAGTCAGCACAAACCAGTGCGACACTAGATACTTTATGACTCTCACACTCATCTGAAGCCCCGCCACACCTAATACATGCAATCCAAGGTGACTCCTCACGCCCTTGTGATTCGGAAGTCCACTGCCCAGCTCCTAGGAACCTAACAACTTAGGAACCAGCTGATACTAGACACTTGCCCACTGTTCGCACCTCCTCCCACCAAAATGTACCTACCGGGTATATATTCAGTACTGCTGAGAGTCATCCTCCACCTTATGCACGCATCTAGTCATCTCAACCCCCCCCCGGGCCCGACGAGCATGGTTACCACCCCTCCACTCACCATGTACCTCTCTACACCGTGCAACCTCGCCGCTAGAAATACTAAACTACGCGCCAGACTCCCCAAAATTTATGAGCCCAGAGCTAGGGATACTACCCTTACCAAACTATCAAACTGTCCCCAGCCTTACATCATGGCTTTCCCCTCCAACAAATGCACAAACCCACCCAAGCCCAGCCAAACCAATACTATAACCAAACATAAGACTCGATCTTCAACCTCTACACCTACTACGAGTAAACCTACCACTACACTCATAAGAGGGGCCTTAATCAATGTGAGATCTGTAGTAGCCCACACGATATACATAGCAGACCTCATCCTAACGGAAGAACTAGACATCTTAGCCATCTCTAAGACCTGGCTTCATGCAGCAGCTGGCCCAGCCCATGCGCTAGCCATCCCTGAGAATTTCTCCATCCTCCGAACAGACAGAACTGACTCCAGAGGCGGTTGCCTGGCTATTATCGCCAAAACCCACCTCAACCTTAAACCTGACACCACCGATCACTACTCATCTTGTGAATTGCTCACAGCCAAACTCCCCACCACTAACTCCCAAACCATCACCATCCACCTTCTATACAGATCCCCAGGACACCTAGGCTCCTTCGAGGAAGACCTTAACTCCATCCTCTCCAACAAACTAAAGAATACCTCCCAATGCCTCCTCTTAGGAGACTTTAACCTTGGCTACAATGACTCTAAAGACACCCAAGCGCCCGCCATTAATAACTCACTGTCAGAACTAAGCTTCACCCAAAGAGTGTCAACCGCCACTCATAACAAAGGGAGAACTTTTGACTGGATATCAGACCACAACTGCGTGATTTCCATCACTGCCATCACCCCGCAACCTTTGTCAGACCACCACCTCCTCTCCTTCACACTTGAAGCGCCCAGCCCAATCGCTAACATCTCCCAAGCCACAACCATCCCGACTAGAAGCAAGAAAAATATAACTGTGGAAAAACTCATCCCTCTCATTCTACTGACACTGAACCAACTCCCTGCCAACTCCAACCCCCACCTCTTGGTTGAAAGCTACAACAATAGCATGCGCCTAGCCCTAGATGCCATCGCACCACTAAAACTGAGAAAACCCAAAATACTTGAATACCTGGTTCACGCCCCACCTAAAAGCCCTCAGATTAGAGAAACGCAAAAAGGAACAAATTTGGAGACAAGCTCCCACAGACAGCAACAAGCTGATCCTCAACAAAATAGTTTCTACCTATAAAAAAGAAATCCTCCTCGCCAAACAAGAATCTTACAACATGAGAATACTGCATACCAAATCCAGCACTAAAGAATTGTTCACCATATTAAAAGAGCTAGAAACACCCATCCTGGCCCACGACACCTGCAAGAAAAACAAATAATGGAGCACCAGCATCCAAAATGCCCTATCCAATAAAGTTGCAGGCCTCCAAATCAAAATTAACAACAAGAAAGAGACTTTATCCAACTCCAAACCCATCAACACCCCCCCACGCACCATCCCTCAACACCCTCCCCCCAACCCCCTCACTCGCTTCAGCTTCTCCAAAGTTTCCACGCTAGAAGTGGAAAAAATCATACTCGGCCTCAAGCCTTCGAATTGCCAAGGCGACCTATGCCCACCTCAAATCATGAAAGACGCAGCCAGAGACCTATCTCCGTTCATTACCAAACTCATCAACGCCTCCTTCTCTTCAGGTACTATCCCCAACAACCTCAAAGAATCCTGGGTCCTCCCCCTACTAAAAAAAAACACACTCGACCCAGCCGTACCCACCAACTACAGAACCATCACCACCGTCCCCTTCCTACTAAAAAACCTCGACAAGACAGCCTACATACAAATACAAAAATTCCTTGAACAAAACCACCTCCTAGGAGTCTGGCAATCAAGATTTAGACCCCAACACGGCACAGAAACCGCACTCATCGACCTTAAGGCCCAAATCGACACTCTGAGAGATAATGGGAAAACTGCCTTATTGCTCCTCTTAGACCTCTCGGCAGCTTTCGATCTTGTTGATCACAAAATCCTATGTAGCCACTTAGACTCGTCTGCCCACTTTTCCCAAGAAGCTATTGGCTGGATCACATCATTCCTGAGCAACAGATCCATGCGCGTCTTCTCCACCACAGCCTCCACTGACCCCATTCCCATCATATGTGGGGTCCCTCAGGGGTCATGTGTCTCCCCCACATTGTGCAATGTGTTCACTAAGCCCCTGTTTGATGATCTCGATGGTTTGGGTATCACCTACACTAACTATGCTGATGATACCCAAATCCTCATCCCGTTGACGGGAGATTACAACACGGATTTGGCCTTGGTGAACAAGGTGTACCTCATCATCCAGGCATGGATGGCCTCCCATAGTCTATGCCTGAATGATGACAAGACTGAACTCATCATCCTGGGATCAGCCACAAACTTAAACAAATTGGGCATCAACTTCTCCAGCTTCACCATAGACGGCAACCCTATAAAGGTAGCTACGGAAGTGAAAACCCTTGGCATTTACCTCGATTCCACCCTCTCCTTCCATAAACAGGTCAGCTCCATGGCATCCACTACAGCCTACGCATGCAAACTTATACGCTCAGCCAAACCCTTCCTCTCCACCCAAAGTTGCATTACTCTAGTCAGAGCTCTCATACTATCAAAACTGGACTATTGCAACTCCCTCTATGTAGGCGCTAACAAACAGATTACCAATAAAATCCAGATCCTACAGAACAATGCCCTCAGAGCAGCGCTTAGCTTCCCTAAAAGAGAACACATCTCGAATACTAGAAGAACTCACAACTGGCTCACTACTGTTAGGCAGAAACCTGTGCAGTTCCCTTAGGGACCACTGCAAAAGATTTAAGACTACAGGTGTTAGCAGTAAACCCACTTGGTAGCAGTCTGTACCACCCAGATTTACCTGGTAGCTGTTGCTGAGCAGTCAGACTTCCCTCAAGAAGAGTCAGGCAGTATGCAAAGTATACTCAATAGGCACTTAGATACAATAATATAAGCAAACACTGACCAGAGCTTTGGTATCAAAGTATATAATTATTTATTTATAAACACACAGTGAAACACTCCAGCACTTTTATTGTAAAAATATTCTAAACACGGTTACTATTATGATATATACACCCCTTTTTCCCTTATTAGAAAATCACAGTAAGACACCACTTATTTCCATACAGAGGTGAGCGCTTAACTAGATTGCACTCTACTAAGGTTGTGAAAAAGGGAGGGAAAAAGACGGAATATGCAGGGTTACACCGATCTACGATTCAAGAACACTATTAGCAAGGCATAGAGCAAAAAGTCACTGGTGAGCAAAAGTCCAAAGGCTGGGCCCACTCTTAGAGAGAGCAGAGCACAAATGCACCCAAGATCACACAGTTACACTAGGCTTAGAAAGTCTTGCAGAGGGTTCAGAAAAGAGTTTAGAGAGGCTTTAGAAAAGTTTAGCCAGGGTGTCCCAGGCTAACCCAGGTTCGAAAGCCGGGGGCTAAATCTACCCCGTACAGTCGGTTGCAAGGGAAGCCGGGCGGGACACGGTACCTTAAGTGGGAAGGATCCTCCAGCGGTGGCAGTTGTTCTTGGTAGTGGTTGCAAGTTGCGGCATCATCCTGGGGAAGAGAAGTTCTCGACGTGGAGGAAAGATGCAGGTCATTGCACTACGAGGGCAGAAACCAGCCGCGGAGTTTACCGGTAAAAGGTGGTACCTTTTTTCTCGCGGTCGTGGTAAAACGTGGTATCCCAGTTGCCGGGGTGCTTAGCATGGGTAAGGCGGCCACGAGATACTTCGGGAAAGCGAAAAGACAGTGAAACTGGTTATCCCCACCAGTTAAAGGAAGAAGACTCTCGGGCGGGAGATCTCCTCTGTCGTTGGGGAAAAGTGGTGAGACGGTCCAGCAGGGCTCCACCGGTCATGGTGTCGTGGCAGGTCGGCTCAGCTTCTCCCTCGTCGGATTCTTAGGTCCTGTGGCGACTTCTGAATTCCAGTCCCCAAAGCCCTGCTTTTATGCAGCAAACCCCCATCCACTCAGCCTAGCTGTCACTCAAGCATGCTAAGTGGTGAGCCGGCCGGCTCACCACTTGGGCCAATCAGGACGGAGTGCGACTTGGGTTGCCTCAGCAACTCAGTCCAGGGTGCCTAAATTCCCCTCCACCCCGCCTAAGTACCCCAGACATAGTGGCACCACTTTGGAGGGCTTCTGTGGAGAAGCCCGCCAAAAAGTGGAACAAAGGGCTCGACTTGGGTTGGAACTAGAAGAGAACACAAACGCCATTTTAGAATCAAGTTTTGGCAAAAAATACCAACCGAAGAATTAACATTAATTAAATAAACCAGCAGTATGTTCGAGGCTACCTTAAATAATTAAATAAAGATAGTAGCCTAAAACAATGGGAAATCCCATAGGAAAATATTTGCGGTTGAATATAAAAAGTAGTATCCACTGCCACCAGCCAAAACTCGATCAGAGACGTGCCCCCTCGACTAACAGACCCTGGGGCAATCGAATTGCCCCAGCCAGTACGTCCACAATATGATGGTTTGTAATGGTTCTGTTCAGAATTTAAGACTAGTAAAGTCAATGGTGACTTTACATGCCCTGGGAGACAGTAGTCAGTCCCAGGGTATGGAGTCTATACTGGGGGGTCACTATGACAACCCTGTTAGTGCACGGAGGGTGCTGTGTAACACACATCACAAAAACACATGAAACCCTATGGAGTAAAAGACCCCATAGCCCATTAGACACATCTAGATTCAAAGAAACACACTCAAATCATGTCCAAGAGTGAGGGTAAAGAGTCTCACTCTTGGCAGGAGAAAAAAATAAACCCCAAAAATCCAGCAAAGCTGCTGGGGGACTCACTAGGTTAGGAAATTCAGCCTAAACAGCGAATTCTCCCTAACAACTACTTCGGACAAAATCCTGCTTAAGGTAGCCTCCCTTACCCACAAATGCCTTAACAACGCAGCTGCCCGTTATCTAACAGACAGAATAACTAGATACACGCCCAACAGACACACTAGAAACAGCAATGCTAACTTGCTCGCTGTTCCCAGATTCAAGCGAACGAAAATGGACGGCAATAGCTTCCAGGTGAAAGCAGCTCAACACTGGAACACACTACCACCCTCCGTCAGAGCACCACATACCTACCACCAATTTAGACGTAACTATATCCAGTGGCTTAAGAACAAAGACCAATAACCGACACCCTTTACCTACTACAAACATTTCTCAACCTGGAACTCTGTCGTAATTCTACTCTGTCTCTGTAACTGCATTTACACACTGTGCCCTTGGATAATAATGTATAATAATGTAAATAATGTACTGAAATGCAACTAAGCTGAGAATATACCTGTAATGCTTGCGCCCTCATACCTTCTGGCCCGGTGCGCCATATAAAATAAACAAACAAAACAAACAAGTTATTTCTAATTGAAATTGACATCAGTTTTCTTCAAATAAGTACAAATGCAAAAAAAAAAATTGAAAGGCGATGCAGAATTGAAAATGATTTCATAAAATGTTCACAGAGGGTCATCCATGTAAACCAACACTTAATATTAGCTGGAGACACCTCCAGATCAAACACAACCAAATACTGAAATACTTGGAAATGTGGTCTCTCCCTGGTCTAATCTCAACCACCATTTTCAGCAATCGCAGATCTGAATAGCCGAAACACCAATTGGAGCTTTAGAATAGTAGAAATAAGTTTCTCACACATGATTATCGTATGTACTCTTACATTAGTAACAGTCAAGCCACACCAATCTAAATAATCTCTCAATTTCCTTCCCAGTTCCGAGCGTATACTGCAATTGAATCTTGTTCTGTACAATTAAGAACATTGAAAAGGTAACTAATTCCAATTCTGGCATTAAAATCACCTCCTAAACAAAGAAAACATTCAAAAAGGACACCAGTCAACACCTCTTCATGATCTCTTAGCAGTGTCATGATACTAGATTGAATAGACCTACAGTTGTGAAAATCCAGCAATATACTAATTAGTTCATCTAGCTTTTTCAAGCTTAACATTTTTAAGTATTCAGGGCAAAGTTTGTGTGGATGTATATTCACCTGCAATTAATCCGATATCCATGGGATTGGACTACTCTTGGTTCTGCCTTTCACTACAGGGACATCAGTGATCAAATTGGATGCATAACTAAAAAACCGCAATGCAGAGAGTGCCCAGGATTCATGAAATATTAATATTAAGGGAAGCAAATAAGATATACCTGTCTCTGTCAGAGAAGATTAGCTTAAATCAGCTTTGTTCCAAGATAGCAGAGACCTACACTACTCACAAAGACCTGGGGCACAGACTTCTTGGCCCTCATTACGACCCTGGCGGAAAGCAACTGACCTGACCGCCATAGCGTAAATAGCGTTTCCGCCATTGCACGACGGAGTAAAGTGCGGCTAATTCTGACCCATCGGGCACGAGCACTACGCCTTGGCGGAAGTGCAAAGTCCGCGATGGCGGAAATGTCCCCAAAACGCCCCTCACCGCTGTCGTACGGCGACCTAGGTGCAATTCCGCCACCGATCATAGCGGTCACCGTAATGAGCGGCAATCGGAAAATACGGTGACCGTAAATATACGGAAACGGAAGCAAAAACATGGTCCCGGAATGGGAAACAGCACGCCGTACACCTATAAAATCAGAATTTTCACACAACCATTAAAAATACTACCCTGAGAGACATCCCAACCCGTCATCCACCCTAGTGAAACCAAAACAATGGGAAAAGTAGCGAAAAAAGCGTGCGACCGCAAGCGGCAGGTCCACTTCTCACGTGAGGAACTCACGGTGCTCACAGAGACCCTCCAGGAGAATGCTGCCGTCGTCTTCTCGACGCAAATGACCAGGACGGCACTTGCGAACAAGAAGGCCATATGGGCCCTGGTGGCACAGCGGGTAAGTGCGGTGGGGACCGCACCCCGCAACCCACAGCAATGCAGAAAGCGATGGGACGACTTGCGGATACGCGTACGGAGCATACTATCCGCCAACCGTAACATTGCCACAGCTACCGGGGGAGGATCGGAATCACCCATCAAGTTGACCCCCTGGGAAGAAATCTGTGCCTCCACCATTGGAATGGAGACCATAGAGGGAGTCGGAGGGATGGAGAAAGGAGTGCAGACATCCGAAGAATCAGGTAGGTGTCCCAAATAAAACTATGCTAAAACCACAATGTCCAATCATGTGAAGTACCATGTGTCCACATAGTGCAACAGAAACACATGTCCAGGAGAACGTCCACTTACATTGGCCTGATAGCGCACATTAAAAGTCAAATTAAATAAATAAATAATTAAAATTCCTAAAAACACCCTCTACACGTGCAGCAGGCACCCCCTAACTGCAGGCTGCAATACAACTGCACCCTCAATCCACACAAAAATGAAACCACCTCCAAGGCCCTGACCCAAATCACCCTCAGGTACCACCCCAATGCATGTGATACATTGCCATTCCAATTTCCACAGACCCATAAATAACGCTCGCCCTCCTTTACTCCACCACAGGGTCCGATTCAAACGACGAGCTCCAGGACACCCCTACCAGCACACCTGCAAAGAGGGCCAAGACCAACAGCCAAAGACCCTCCACCTCAGCTGCACAGATCAAGACACGGCAGCAGCACAAATCAAGTGGCAGCACACAGGAGGGGACTTCAACAGGCACCCCAGCAGCCAGCATGGCCACAACACCACCACCACAGGCCCCCCCAATGGATGCCACAGAAGGCACTGCTTCTGGTGGCAGCAGCACCATAGGTGACACTGCATTAATGGCAGCATGCTCCGACACAGAAAACGGTGATGTCGATGTACGATCCATCCATGACCTGTCTCAATCCCCCTGTTTGTTTCATCCCGTACACCATGAGGATACCACGCAGGGGCACTCACAAGACGACGACTGGCCATCCCCCACAAGCCCTGTGTCAAGGCAACATGAGGTGATCAGCCCCTCTGTGACACCACCGCAAATGGCCATGGCCCAGCAGAGGCAACAGTCCCTCGACCAGGTGATCGTGCAACAGCAGCAACTGGCCACGCTCCTCAAGGACCATGCTGATGAATGTGGGGGTACCAAGGCAGCCATAGAAACATGTACAGAGACACTAAGGGCAGAAATGGAGAGAAGCACCGAGAGCCTGAGAGTACAAATGGAGAGAAGCACCGAGAGCCTGAGAGTACAAATGGAGAGAAGCACCGAGAGCCTGAGGGGGGAACTGCATGCGACGTCCAAAGACGTATGTGCTGAACTTGCCGCTGTGCGCCGTGTGCTCACTGAGCTCTCACAAACCCTTAGGGACATGCATGGACGTGAGCAGGCAGAGACATCATCCGTTGCAAGTTCCGTCCAGGGCAGCCCCCAACGTAGATCTGGGAGGAACCTGCGCTCCACAGGCAGGGGTGCCCCTGATACCCGGAGAGGGGGCTTGCAATAGCGTCTGCCCACTGACAATGAGCATCCTTGGACACTCGTGTTCGGGGGGAGGTAGGAGGGTGGAGGGGGTGTGTTGGGCTTACTTGGGTGGCGGGTCGATGGGGTGTGTAACACAATTTCACATATGCTATAAACATTTCACAATCATCCAATGAGATGTGTGGACATTGATCTTTGTGTACGAGGCCATTATAGGCGTACAGTCCATATTGTGCATGTTCCAGACACACACAGTGCCACAAGTCCCGTGTCCATGTATCAGCCACCAGGCGTGAGTGCTAGAAGCATGAATCTATGATAATCTGACGAATTTCACGGCCCTCCTGTGCCTCGCGGACTCCTTGAGGTGCTGCCACATCCCCACCCACATCATGACCATATTCAGGTGCTTGCAGTTCTGCGTCAGGGGGCATGGGCACATTTCTACGTATGCACATGTTGTGTAGCATGACACATGCCATGACCATCTTTGCAACCTTCTCATGGCGGTACAGGAGTGCCCCGCCAGACCTGCTGAGGCAGCGGAAACGACCCTTCAGTAGGCCGAATGCCTGTTCTATGACTACACGGGTACGTGAGTGGGCATGGTTGTAGTCCTCCTCATGCTGGTTCTGTGGGTTCCGGAGTGGTGTAAGGAGCCATCTCTTCAGTGGATACCCGGCATCACCTGTATGTGGACAATAAAGGATGTTTGAGGAATGACATTGCTACGTAAGCACCCCCCCCCCTTCCTGCCAGGTCATTGCCGCATCACATACCCCACATTATCATGCATGAAATGAGACTCACCGAGTAGCCAGGATCTGTTCCCTGCATGTCGCTCCATGTAGCGTGGTATTGTAGAGTTCCGTAAGACCATGGAATCATGGGTTGATCCAGGAAATCGGGCACAACAATGTGTAATGATCCTGTTTGAGTCACACACCATTTGTACATTAAGAGAATGATATTGTTTTCGGTTGCGGTACTGGGCCTCCATGGCATGTGGGACAACCAATTCCACATGGGTGCAGTCGATGGCACCAATGCAACCCGGTATGCCGGCAAGTGCATGGATCCCACTTTTGTGTTCGTAATTTCCTGCTCCGAGCGTGGTAGAGAGATGTAGTCGTCTGCGTGCTTCAGGAGGGCATCAAGCACTTGCAATAGTGTCCGTGACAACAGTGGCTGTGAAATGCCATGCAACTGTCCGACTGTGTGCTGGTAGATGCCTGTGGTCAGGAAGTGGAGTACAGACACCACCTTCAGTAGGGGTGGTATGGCGGTTGGGCTATCTATCATGCTGACAAGGTCAGCGTGTGTCATGTCCACAATGGCGGTTATGGTGTCCCGGTCCAAACGGTAGAGGGTGTGGATCTGCTCATCAGTGAGGTTGAACGGATGTGCTCGGAGGCGTGGGATTGCGGGCTGCCTGCGTGGTGGTAGTGGCTGTGCTGGTGGGCCTTGCTGGCCCTGCCTTGCCCTCCTCCTCCTCCTGCGTCTCCTCTGTGCGGCCGGTTGTTGTAGTAGTTGGTGTTCGTCTTCTTCTTGAAGTTGGAGTACTTGCAGTGCTATCAGGTCCCCCAGAGCCAACATCGCTAGTCCTGCCGGTAGCATTTTGGAGTGGGTGTGGTTGTGGGAGGGGGTTGGGTGTGCAATTTATGTGTTTTCAAGCTGTATACCCTCCACCTGTGGTGATTCATTCCACCTGTGCAAGCTGCAATCCCCTTTGGGCGAGCACATCCCGCACACAACGCTGCAAATCGACGCATGGCATCTTGCTATTACAATCATGTATTTCATCCCGATGGCAGTGAGATATTGCTTCATATGTTAATTCTGCTATGGTCCCATTGTTTCACATACTATCTTTGCAGTCAGGAACAAACTTGTGAAGGGTCAGTGGAATGTAGTACTCGATTAACGGTGGACCCTCATGCCGCGCTGTACCGCGGTTCACCGACGGGCGGGGCGTCCCATTTGTGAGTGAAGCCAGTTGCCATTTTCACACACTGCCGCACTAAATGGATGGATTTGTGATTTCAAGCGGTCACAGATGCCTTTTCGACGTGATGTTGCAAATGAGGAATTCGAAGGACAGCGCTTTCGGTTTCCAGCTAGCGGCGAGGAGACGCCCACAGGTCTGACTGCAGATAGAAATTTCTATTGTTTAATGTCCTTGGGACAGGGGCCATGCCGAGAATGCAATGATTGATATGAATAGTATGGGATGCGCAATAGCATAGTGGAGGATAAGGCAGGACGTTCCCAAATACATGTTACTTCACAACACTAGAATTCCGGCCTGGAGCACAGTGGATTTTGCAGACTGCATTAAGCACAGACTCAATGGAAATTTCAAATGTTATATGAGTAAATAATCAGGCGTTTTTATACCGGGATGAGGGAATGATGTATGGATGCATGGACAGATGATTTAATAGAGAGTCTGCCATGTACATGGCTTTTTGGAATCTATCAACTTCCTCTGCGCTATGTGATGCAGGGCTGCCATAGTGGGACCATCGTCTATCTGCCCTTGTTGAACCCTCCCTGTCTCGACGCGCCTTCAAACACTTGTGTCTATGCACGTTACTAATCCCATCTAATGGATTCTGTTTTAACAGACGCATGCACACAAACACTCGTTTGTAATAGTGTTTTCACCTCGATTTATATAGTTATGATTCGCAAGTGATTTTTGGGTGCGAATAATCCTTTTGAGTGGGCTAGCATGCATATGGCTGTGGATTTAGTGTGATCTTTGAAGTGAGTAATTCAAATGGAGTTCAGATGCCCATACTATTCTTTTTCGTTTCATTTGGGTGACAGGTATCTCCTCCCCTTTTGCCGCTGCCATCTGTATGCCACTCCTGCAGATGGCTTTTACTCCCGACACCTGGTGCTTCGTGTTAATCAGTGGCGCACCATTACGATCTTATGGGACGATCGCCAATGGCCCACATGCCCTTACGCAGTACTAGTGGCTAGGAGCAACATTTCGAGCTTTCAGCTGGACTAGTGCCTACCTAATGGGACGGCCCTGCGGTTCTATAGGCGCTTCCATGTTGCCTTTTTGAACGTGAATGTAGCCCCTGTGTACCATGGAGGAACAGGGCGTCACACAAGAAGAAGCTGGTCATTTATTGCGGATGCAGCCCACAATTATGAGATATGATTTGGAGTTCATGACCTAATAGCTGTATGGCCCGGATGATTTTGTTGTGCATTAAATTTTGATTATGATATTGACCGTGTAGCGTTATTCTTTGCAAGTAATGTAGCATATTCCTATTTGTGGAGCGATGTATTGTGAGGAGATCTGCTTTGGGTTCGGGCTTCTGAGTATAGTTGCGTGGTACTGTACTGGGCGCGTTTGCCTACGAAGGCCAGTAAGGTCAGGGATAGGGGCTGCAATTATGTCTGTTTTGATTATGTCATGCTCATGGGAGGGGTATTAGCTTTTGTGTAACAGATGCCGGTCAGCCAGGTGGATTGGTGGAATGATGTGATTTTCAGAATATGGCTGGTCACAGGTGCCTGTGTTTGCGTGCGTTTCTTGGAGGGAGACTGAGGTCATGTCCATTGGAATAGCTTCTGTATTCATGCCATCTGTGCCCTGCTGCTCCCATTGGCCCCTCTTGAGATGTGCCTGGCTGCTCAGTCACTCTGCCAACTTGTGTGGTACATGCTTATGCTGATGGTTGGTTTGTTTACTGGCAGGAGTACAGGGCTGGTGCAGTCTCACTCAGGATACTGCTTTGTATGTTGCCTTACACTGGTGTCAAGCGATGGGGGGCCTGTTTTTGTTTGTCTCAGTTTTCAGTTCATGTTGCTGTACTTGAAGCTTCACATGCCTGTGCTGCATCAGTACGGCAATGGTGCCATGGCTAATATGGATGGCCACTCACAAGGCACTTGGAGCCCCTACATTCATTTGTTCGTTGGCATGCATGGGTGACTTGTACATTTCACTGGTTGCATTGTGTGACTTCATTGCACCTACGAGGAGTTGTGCAATGTGGCCAGGGAGTGGTGTACAGGCACTCAGTAGGGCCTTTTACGGTTGGTTTGCGATGCCGTACTTCTCACCATGGCGGAATGGTACTTTCCGCCATGCTTGATGGCGTTAGGTACATGTCCGCTAGGGTCAGAATTCCCGTACCGTTGCGCCATGGTGGCAATTACGGTTTCGCAGTGCGCGCGTGCGCGTACTTGGTGCAGTTAGCGTTGGCGTTCACTACGGTGTCGCTAATGGCATCGTACTTTACGGTGACGGGTCATAATCGCACCGAGCGGTATTCGATGGCGGTATTGCATTTCCGCCATCGTTTTTCGATTTCCGCCATGGTCGTAATGAGGGCCCTTGTCTTTTTCTGCCCCATTTTCATAGGAAAGCAGATAGGTTGGGAAAGTCCCCTTGTAATTAGCTAAAATGGTATGTATCTTGCCTAGACACCTATAGCAGAGATATACGAGTTACAATTGAGTGGCCATTGTGGCCAGATATAGCTTGAATGCCAGGGGTTATCCCCTTTCATAAAGCTGTAAGGCTTGATGTAGTAGTAGTAGTAGTAGGTTGCCATTTATATAGTGCTTTTACCCCATTATTATGGCCTCAAAATGCTTGTGGGGGTTAATGCCCTCAGGGGCTGAAGACCAAGGTATGGAAAATGGGTCCGAAGGATTAGAATGTGTGTGTGTGCATTTGGCCAAATTACAGATTTTGGTGGATGGCCGAGCCCCAAGAAAGCTACCCATGATGGTCAGGCATGTGGATGGGTGCTGAGAGGAGGTCAGCAGACTGTGTGAGTAAGAGGGTCTCAGTATTTTTCCACATAGACCACATTTTTTGTCATGGGATGTAGCTGTATTCTAATGACAGGGATGTTGTCCTTTGTGTTTTAGTTTGGTGTACAGAGGCAAATGTGTGTGGGTGGTCCACAAGTGATGTGTAAATACATATCTTGAACCTAAATTGGAGCTTTTCTTTTGATGTATCCGTGTAATCAGTCTGTTCTGAAAATTATATTTTACCTTGTTGTGGAGAAAATATTGGGGAGGCACTGACAGTGTCAAGGCCTAGATGCTATGATGGTAAGCATGAAATGGGGAAAGACTGTCAGGTTGCTGGAGGGAATATCCAGGTTTTGAGGCACTTCTTGAAGGAAAGGTAGGCCTCATTGCAGTGGATCCAGAGTGGCAGTGAGTTCCAGAGGGTGGGAGCTTGGACAGAGAATGAGGATCCTCCAACTCTGGTGGAATTGAAGGGGGATTGCAAGGAGGAGTACAGAGCTATGTTTTAGGTTTCTGATGGGTTGGTACTGTTTCAGCTTTTGTTGGAGGAATTCTGGGCCTGTCTTGTGAAGGGCAGGGTGTGTAATGGACATGGCCTTGAAGGTTGCCCGTTGGCTGATAGGAAGCCAGTGGAGCACTCTAAGGGCAGAAGTGATGTGTTCTCTGGGTGAGAGGGCAAGGGGGAGTCTGGCTTCATAGTTTGGGATCTGCTGGAGCTTTCTGTGCTGATAGGTGGAGAGCCCAGATAGAGGGAATTGACATGATCTAAGTGGGAGAGGATGATAGCCAAGATTACTGAGACTTGGTGGAGGTAGGAGAGATAAAGGAAAATTTGTTTGAGGATGTGGGGACAGTAATGACTAGTTGTGGATACAGTGTTGATGTGGTCTGAGAGTGTTAGATCAGAGTCCAAGGTGCATCCAAGGCTTTTTACTGAGTTGGATGCTACAGTCAAGGGTCCTAAGGAGAGTGGCCAGAGGGTGGGTTGGGAGAAGAGTGAGGTGTTTCCAGAGATAATGATTTTGGTTTTACCAGGATTAAGGAGGAGGTGTTTATCTGTTATGCAGTGGATGATTTTAGAGAGGCAGGAGGTTGAAGAGATTACGATGTCATCCCACCAACCTTATTGGGTACTACCCGTAGAACATACTAATAAGCCTCTACAGTCCTAGACTGATTGGCCACACCTTATCTAAACAAAGACTCCTAGTGAAGTGGTCCACTATAGCATCACTGTTGAATCCAGGTACGGTATTAGTTATTAAAGATACTGACACTTTCCATTTTAGCCCATGTGTTCCATTGCAGAAGACGCCAAGCCATATGCAAAACATTGGACCAGGGAGGAGAGGGGCTTCCCAACAATCTCTGTATGATTATATTATTACAACTGATTTAGGTATTTTGATGCAATGCTTGTATGCCAGTAGACGTTATTTCTAATGTGAACTATAACCAAATTACCAGGCCCGCATGGCCATGCATTAGGGATATAGGCCGCGAAGCTGCACGAGAAATCGGTCTAGTCCTAAGCAACAGAAAATCTGCGCTCCCAAGCACCACAGAGACCCTCCTTTGTTCTACAAATTATTGCATTTTAGAAGGAATGTGCCCCACAATGCCACGAGACAGTACCTGGCTCCTGGGCATGCACAATTATAGCAGCCAGGCCAGTGTAGAACACAGCCTCCACCCAGCCAACCACGAGTTACAGTCCCCATAACTGCCCCAGATCCAGGATCCCTGAATTCAATAATAGTAGATGACCCAACACCACCAACCATAAACTCACTGGCCATAAACATCTAAAGAGCACGGCCACTCCACCTTATTGCATAATGACAAGATTTGTAATTCGATGTACGGGGAGTAATAAATTATAGTCCAAAGTGAGGATGGAAAACTTGGGTGAGGATGATGCAATACAGAATGATTGAAGGGTGTGTGGGTTAGCCTGACCTCATGACACCCCCTGTGTCAGTTCCTGAGCCTTCCAGGTGCACAGTATAATGATAGAGTAGCATTGTCTCATATTGTAAACAATTGCCAACCTTGACATTGGGTCCCTGGAGATGATGAGCCCAGCAGATTGCACATGACGGAAGATGGAAGGATGGGGCTGGGGCCAATGGCCTCACATCTCCTATAGAGCAGGCTGACAATGTACAGAGTTTCACCAACTAGCCACATGAGTATTTGCCTCCTTATAACATTCTGCTTGTACCATTTCTCACCCAAACGTTCAGTAGCAGTAGCATTTGGGGACCTGGACATGATCCCAGCACTCCCCGTGCCTTCAGAGGTTTCAGACCGCTTCTCTGAGGGGCCGCACGCACCTACAGCGACCAGCCTCAACACATGCGTATTATCGAGTGGTCTTACAGGAGCTGTCCTTGCAGAAGTCCTGTTTGCTCATTGAAGTGGGGCGTGGCTCAAGGATAGTGGAGGCTGGTGTTATTGGGACCTCGTGAGGGAGTAGTTTGGGTGAACATGTGCATGTGTGAATATACCCTTGCAAGTGATAACAAGTGAAGGACGGGTACATGGGAAGGTGTGAGAGTGGTCAATGTATACAAAGTGAGGTTGTTGATGTGGTGTTTATTTGGTTTGTTTTATTTGTATTGGTATTGAATTTTTTTAAGGAGACTATTGTGGAAAGCAAATTGAAATAATAGGATAAGGAAATAGTAGAAGCCTCACATAATTAGTAGGCTTGATAATAGTAGTGGGAGTTGTTTTAGCTTATTATTTTGTTTGTGTTTTTACATTGTGTAATGGTAGATGCCTGAGGAGGTGCGATGTGTAAGTAGTGCATTTTTGATTGTATGGAATGTGTGAGTGTGTGTGTGATGGGGAGGCATGGAGGAGGAGGGAATAACAGACTGATTTTTTATTGACTGGCAGCAATAGCACATGGCACATTAGAAGAGGTGTAGAGGTAGAGCTGCGAACAAGTTGTCATAAAGCGAGGGGAGACCCACATAGAGCATATGTGTCAGGCATTGCCATTCTACTGAGACAAAATTAAGTATCACAAACAATGGGTGTCAAAGATAAGGGGAGGGAGGATGGCCCGTTTCTGGACCAGAGCTTTGGAAAGTGTTTGAAGAACGCCAAGCGGCAGCAGAACTACAAAATGACAGCAAAGGTGAAAGTTCAGAAAGAGAAGGAGGGACATTGGCAGAACGCAAAGGAAAATACACATTAGCAGCTTGCCCTGCAGTAGGTTATACGAATCCAACCTATGTGTCTACCCGGCGACAGCCCCACCATCACATACAGATCTCCGCCAGAGGCCCCATATCATGCGGATATCAATAAAAGAGACCCTGCATTAGCTCCTGCACAGACAGAATTGTGCAGATTGTGGGCGACCCAAAACAAGACCAAGACCGATAAACCACCAGAACAGGAAGCAGATAGGTGGAAGGCAGGAGACTTCCTCTTTTCTTTAGACTTCCTCTTTAGAATAAATAATACACCCATAAAAAATGTGCACGAGGAAGTAGATAGCCTAGGATATGGAAATATTGGATCCCGAAAGGGAGAGGAAGGGGGATGGAGTACATTTGATGAGTTTGAAGATGTTAAAGATGAGGAGGCAGAGCAGGCCCCTGAGTGGACCCCTAGAGTTGAGAGCTTGTGGGATGGTAGATTGAGAAGCAGGTTTGGTGGGATGGAATTGCCAAGGAAAAAGGGAAGTGCAAAAAAGAGTGACAGAAGCAAAGTTAAATTGCAGATGCCCTTCACACATGAGGGAAAAGGGAGGCCCTGCTATGTGCCATGGGCACAAGTGGATAAAAATAAAACATGCTAAATGCATACCCACCCATCACTGTGGGTGCAGGTAAATGGATCTACTAATTCGACAAAAAGACAGCCAGGGTGCCGCTACCAATTGGGAACATAAAAAGTTTACTACTAGTGGCTGTCCGAGACCAGGCAGATGTATGGATGAAATCAGGGTACACGGGATTAGCCTTGTCAAGCTATGCACATGATGGCACCTCGTTTAATAAGATCCGAGCACAAGTTTGGGATGCTCTGCGGCAAACATTCCCAGATACACCCATCTTACAATCCTTAATGCAATGTACTATGGGTGATGATGACAAGACCTCTCAATTCATTCTTAAGGTTCAGGAGATGTGGAGAGCGGAAACAGGGAACTCATCGGATCAATCGATACCCCTTTTCTATTTCGTTGTTAAAAAGGGCCTAACCAAGGAAGTGTAAAAGACACTAGACAAAATTGTGGGTGTTGAAGCAAAGGGGTGGCATGAAATACAGAGCATAATAGTTCACCATTGCAAAAGAATAAAGGAGCGTGACGGAGAAATGATTCAAAGCCGGCAGGCAGAGGAAGCAAAACAAGTACAAAACAAATTAGCTAAAGTTGCTAGTTGCTATGGCGGCATGTTCATCGACACACGCACAGCCAGAAGTAGCAGGAAATACCCTGAATTTCACCAATGCTAGAATATCCATGGACTGGTTGGAAGGAGAACAAGGACAGTAGGGTGGGAACACACAGTGCCATTGTTCACAGTGGCAAGGAGAACAGCAGCAAGGAAGAGGCGAGTTCCGAGGGTCGAGAGGAGGCGGATTTGGATGAATGGGACCAAGAGAGGAAGGGATTGGGCCTTCTCATTGTTGGCACTGTAGAAAGTGGGGACATTTTTCAAGAGAGTGTAGAAGCAGACAGGGGATAAGCTCCAGTTACTGCAAGCAGAATTATGATCCACCACATCAGGAGGCCACTCGAGGGCCTCTGCCCAGAATGGCCTCCACACCTCATGAAATGCACTAGGGATATGCACAGTTGCCCCTGTAGATTCCAGGCCCTCCCTCACAGCAGCAACAGCAAGTGATGCAACAATATGTGCCCCAGAACACTTTCCAACATGCAGGTGGCACAAACCCATTTAATGGAGCAGTGAAGGGTATGGTCGCCCCTTTTCAGGGTGCAACCATTGTTGGGGACAACCACTTCTCATTTCCTGGGACAAATACATACTCTGACTAGGACAGCCAGTAGATACCTCTTGCTTGTGCAGTCCTGTCAATGACCCTTAACCCTGAAGAGGAACCCTTGGTGGGGGCAGAGATATAAAGCAAGCAATTCATTTTTTTGGTTGATTTGGGTGCTGAGAAATCATGCATCAGTGAATGGGACTTCCCATTATCTGGTTAAAATGTTGACACACAGGGATTCTCTGGGGCTATTTACATGGTCCCATACACTAAAGATTTGGATGTAAAGGTAGGGAGAAGGGTGGTGTGTGCTCCCCTATTGTACTCTGAGAATTCTCCTGTTAACTTGCTCGGCAGGGATCTGCTTAGCAATTTGAACATGACAATCTCATTCACTGATCACAGTATTGGTTGTGCCACGCCAGGGATGTGCACAATGAGAGCAATGGTAATAATGCATGTGATGGCAGGTGAGGTGCTGGTCCAAGGGATACCTGTAGACCTAGACATGTTTATTTATGCCATAACCGTACTAACGGAAGCAGTGCCACAGATTGACAAGGGCTGTTGGAGAGTGCCTATTGATTTCATTTTTCGCACAGTAGTGTTGCCAGAATTGGTGGCGGGTACAACTGTGTCTCTAGACCTACAAGGGTTGGTGGTATCAGCAAAAAAGAGTGGTTGTCCTCGGAACAGACAGGCAAGGGTGTGAGTGGCATACAGTAATGTGCATCGATCCAACCGTACCCCTCAGAGAAGTGACATATGCATAACCTTTCAAAAACAACGACATTGATGGAGAGATAATTTTGGAGATTTGTATCCCTTGCGAGATCATTATGCAGTACAGAAGGGTGCAGTGCCCCCTGATGGCCATTGTGGCACGACCTCCATTGATTGAGGCAGACTTGGAGTATGTGCCCACACAGTTGTGGACTACCAGCCCGCATGATGTAGGGCTTTTACAAGAAGTCACCACAGTACACATTACACTGAAGGTAGGAGCAGTATTACCCCGGGTGAAACAGTACCCACTGTCGGGAGAGGCATAAGAGGGAATAAGAGACACAAAACAGGCCCTGCTCAATCAAGGGATAAAAGTGCAATCCACCTCACGGTGCAATACAGTGATCAACCCAGTCAAAAAGTCCACAGTATCAATTGGAGAATGATCAGAATGTATGTCCCCAAAATTATGTGGTACAGAAAGAATTTCTGTAGTTCCAAACCTGCCACTATTTTGTGTAGCATTCCTAAAGAAGCAACCCACTTTACAATGGTATATTTAAAGAATGCCTTCTTCTCTCTACCCTTGCACCCTGACTCACAGTACCTCACTGCCTTTACCAATGGCGGAAAACATTACAAACACACTTTTTTGCCCAAAGGGTACTGCGATAGCCTGAGCATCTTTAACAGAATACTACACACTGACCTAGGTAAAATCAAGTGCCCAGCATGGTAATCCAGTATGTAGAAGACTTGCTTGTATGTAGTGACAATGAGCAAAACTGCTGAAGAGACTCTATCACCCTTCTACAACTTTTGACCCACTAGGGTTACAAGGTTGACAAAGCTAAACTCCAGTATTGCCAACAGGACGTACTGTACTTGGGTCGGTTAATATCAGCAAATGGCAAAAGAATAATACCAGACAGCGTGGCATCCGTGCGTGCACTGACCAGACCTGTAACAGTGAAGGACATGCAAACATTCCTAGGGTTGTGCAATTATTGCAGAGCATGTATTCTAGACTATGCAGCATAGACAAGACCTCTCCTAAGAGGCCTCAAAGAAGCACAGAGAGGCAATCACCAACTTGAATGGACAGCAGACATGGTACACAATTTCACTGGTTGAAAGAAGTCATATCCACAGCCCCAGTTCTAGCCACCCCAGACTATACCCAAAGATTCTACAAATTCTCACATTCAAACGGCACACGTATGACCGCCATACTCACCCAGGAAAGTACAATGGGCAACAAGTCATTGGAATATTACAGTGTTACACTTGATCCAGTTATGCAAGGGCGATTTGCATGCGAACAAGCATGTGCTGTGGCTGCCTTTGCAATGGAAAAAAGCAGCACAGTCGTGATGGGATGTTCAATCACTTTATACGTGGAGCATTCAGTATTCGCCATCTTAGAGAGAACAAAACTACCCTGACCACAAAGAGAGCATTGGCGTATTAGATTATCATCTGCAGCCCAAACATTCATGTTGTATGATGCAAAACAGTGAATCCTGCCATGTTCTGACAAACGTGTCTACAGACAAAAACTTGCAAATACACGAATGTGCCACATATGAAGGGGAGAGAGATGACAATTCCAAAGCAAGGGACAGCCCGTTAGATGGGGGTGCTCTTTGTTAACGGGTCAGCAACAATTGATCAGGACATAGGACAAAGACACATGGGCGCAGTAGTGCACCTCGAGGGAGGTGAATATGAAACACTAGTGATGAAAAGACTACCCATGCACTATTCGGTCCAAACAGCAGAGCTTGTGGCACTCATCGAAGCACTACATGCATCACAAGGGTGTCTATCTATTCGGACTCGGCATATGTCACTACAACGGTGCATGCTGGATTGTCATAATGGAAGAGGAGTGATTTCTGGAGAGCAGAAGGTTCCCCCGTGCAACAAGCCACATTGCTAAATACATTGATTTCCACATTATCACTATCCTCTGTGCACCGCCAACACTGATAACAAGAGAACATTTCATTAGGAAATGCCACGGCAGAGGTTGCGGACAAAATGGCAGCCTATCTCCCTGTCCCAGTAATTTCTGAGCATGTCCTGACAACACCAACACACGATCATCAAAACATACCATATACAGCATTGCCTATTACACAGCTCATTGAGCTGCAGTGTAAATCACTGAGCAAAGAAAAATAATCTTGGACAAAGAGGGGATGTAAACAGTCTCCTACTGACTTACTATGGTGACAAGAATGCACTGACAAAGCAGTTATGACTGTGGAGCTCTTAGCAATAGCACACAATCAGCTACACCAGCCATCCCACATTTCAAAACAGCACATTGCAGCCGACATACAAGAATATTGGTTTGTACCAAACCTTAAAGAGCATCTCACAATCATGATTGTATACTGCACCACCTGCTAAACTTTCAACATTGGCATGATGCTCAGGACATTATGAGGCACTCTGCCCTGCCCGACTGGGCTGTTCCATTCGCTACACATAGACCATGTGCAAATGGATGAAAGATGCAATGGTTCCAGGTACTTGATCATTGTAGTATGCCCTTTCTCACAATGGGTTGAGGCTGAAACTTGTGCACATCTGGATGTCAAATGCGTTGCTCAATGTCTGCTGCGCAACATTTTCCCTTGTTTGTGCATATGCAATGTACTAAAGTACAACAATGGCACGCATTTTCCCAATGAGCTCTTAAAAGAGATCACAGAACTACTTGGCATTAAACACCAGAAGTGCTCAATTTAGCACCTCTAAGCCAACAGCATTGTGGAGAGGATCAACAACCTTCTTAAATGCAAACTGCCCAAGCTCTGCAACAGGTTAAAGAAAAACTGGGTGCACTGCTTACCATTGGCCCTCTTCAGCCTACACACACAACCCAGCAAAGACCATCAGCTCTCAACCCATGAAGTAGTCACTGGCAGACACATGCACACACCATCACCCTGATTAGAAGGGCATCTGATGCCCATAGAGCAGCAATGTTCATATGTGAAGAATTTAAAGATTAATTGAGAGCTCTAGCACGTGTAATTAAATGTCTCCCAAAAAATTACACCGCTCTGACCAGAGGACACACCAAACACTACAGACACAATAGCAACTGCTTCTACACCAACCCAACTGCTGCTGCCCTGGGACCTTATTTACGTAAGGAACTTTATCAGAAAATTGAACAATCCTAGATTCAATAGCCCTTATGAAGTTGTGTTTTTCACCCCTCTCGCTGTAAAAGGGAAGGGGCTTCATTGCTGGATATACTTCTCTGATGTTCGCAGAGCACCCCCAAGTAATATCCATCTACCATAATCTACCTGAGCATTTACTGATATAATATTTGCTGCTAAAAGCATTAAACACTTCATAAAACATATTCTCTCTCTCTCTCTCTCTCTCTCTCTCTCTCTCTCTCCCACACCCTTTTATATCTCCCCTGCAGGTGTGAAGAGAATGGAACCAGCAACCTCAGATCATTCATTAAATCGTCAGGAAATTCATAAATATGAAGTTAATCATAGATGCTCATACTCTTAAATGTGTAGAATGCATTTTATTGCAGCACTCTTTACTATTTTAATTACTAGTTTATTGGGGACATCATATATCTGGGCAAGACATCTAAAAGAGGAGGAGAGGGAAATAGAAAGGGGATTACACTACCAATGTTACTGTAAATATGCTTAGCAACATACTTGAGAGCAATACCAGCTATATGAGTACTAGTGCCAGACAAATATCAGATACCTTATTTCCAAATATCGTTAAGAATATTTTTTTGTAATGTGTGTAGCAATGATTACACTAGAGCAAGAAAACAATTGAGAAGACATGTAGTGCAGCACAGTAAAATGAGAAGCCAAGCGCGTAGACAGAAATATGATGCATACCATGGCCTGGGCATAGATGCTATTGAGGATGTGAGACACCCTGAGATGTCCAATAATTGGTACACAGATATGAGTGCGGTAGGAAGGCAACCACAAACTGTAGCTGCTATGTATGTTCATTAATACTGCACGCATCGAGTGCACCCAAGGAATTAGTACCTGAAGATGCGCCAATTATAGAGGCACAATGCCTAGTCCATCTTGCCCTATGTAGAATAAAAGACACCTTCCAGACACATAACGTGTGACTAGAAAATGTGAATGCAGACCTTCTGCATTGCAACAACTATCCAAGAGGCTTCAACTGCTTTCAACAACCATATCTCGTTATTGAAGAACTTAAGTATACAAAAAGCAAATGGCAAGAAACCATGCTTAGCTGCCTTGCAGAGGGCCTTATACGGTATGAGGAAGAAGACCTGGCCCCAGTGGAAAGAACCTTTGCACAAATATGTATAGAACACATCACAAAATTGACATGGATTGCAGCAATGGAAAATCCAGTGAAAATGCACTGAGAAGAGACTTATGAACTCTGCTTCCACAGTGAACGAGCAATGTAGCAGAAGCATCTTGAGTGCAGACTTAAAAAAGGGCACAGCGGCAGTGATTGACTACTACTGGGCCAACAAGTATACTTGCACCCCCAGGAGGGCCTATTGTTTGCTGCCCATGTCGCACATCACTGCTTTTTAGCCTGTTTGCACCATTGAAAAAAGGTCCATCCATATGCACAATCAGACAGGTACTACCACCAATGGGAGGCCTGGAGTGCTGCCCAGAGCAATGCCAGAGGTTGAGATGAATTCAAAACCTTCCAGCATCACCTCTTTTGTTATTCTTTAGTCACAATGAGTAGGACGGGCATGCCCAAATGTGGGTCTTGTGACTGCTGGGCCTAAAGACCCAGGCCAATCCTCACTGATGATGCCCAATAAGGTCAAAACATGTCTGGGGATGCTTACGTTCTCTTGTAGAAGGGATGCAACCAAGCAGTTCAGCTGGAGAGCCCCTTTTGGGGTGGGACAAAGCCTGATTTGCGTATGGTCTTTCTCCTTTTGTAATGGCTTGGAAGCGAAGAATGATGGCCTGGAGGGTATCCTAGAACAATGCCAGAGGTTGAGATCAATTCAAAACCTTCCAGCTTCACCTCTTTTATTTTGCCTTTGTCACTCTGAGTGGAACGGGTATGCCAGAAGTGTGTCCAATGACTGCTGGGCCTAGAGACCCAAGCTGCTCCTCGCTGATGATGCCCAATGAGGCCGAAACATTTCTGGGATGCTTGTGGTCTCATGCAGAAGGGATGTGACCTAGCAGTTTGGGCTAGTCTGCCCCTTTTGGGGTGGGACAAAGCCTGATTTGCATATGGTCTTTCCCCCTTTGTAATGGCTTGGCAGGCAAATAATGATGTGGAGGGTTGCGCAGGGCAATGCCAGAGGTTAAGACCAATTCAAAACCTTCCAGCCATCACCTATTTTGTTTGATTTAGTCACCCGTAGTGGGACCTGTATGCCCAGATGTTGGTACCGTGCCACCTGTCCTTAGATACCCAAACCACTCCTCACTGATGTTCTCCAATGAGGGCAAAACATTTCTGGGGATGCATGTGGTCTCGTGCAGAAGGGATGTGCCTAAGCACTTCAGGCTGGACCACCCTTTTTGGGGTGGGACCAAGCCTGATTTGCACATGGTCTTTCCCTTTTCTAATGGCTTGGCAGGTGAAGAATGATAGTCTGCAGCGTTGCCCAGAATAATGAGAGAGGTTAAGATTAGTACAAAACCTTCCAACCATCACCTTTTTTGGTTCGTTACAGTCTGAATTCCTGGCAGCAAGAGGGAGGAAAAAAAGTTTTGGCTTTGGAAAACAATTTAAACTGATCTGGATATTTTCCAGTGATGAAGCCTTGGTGAGCGGCAGGCATGCTTCTTGGTGGGGGCTTAGTTGTTTCTGGGGAAAGCACATTGATGACAGTTGGGCATCAGGATTTATCAGAAGTGCTGATTGCAAGGTGGTCAGTGAACATACGCCCCTCAATGATGATGAGAGGTAAAGGTATGCATATTGTCCACACACCCAATAGACATCCTTTAACACTGCTGTGCCTTCAGGCATATCAGGGATGAAAATTGTCTTGTTACAATGAATGTTTATACCTACAGGTAGAATACCAAGCAAAGGGAATACACCACTGGCCTCTGTACTTTTGCTGGTGTCTTGCTTATCTTAATTCATGTCAATTTTGGCACATCATATCCCCATGTCCTGCCACAGTTCTGATTGACACGTGTCACTATATCATCTGAGAACCCCAGTAATCCCCCTGTAGCACAGTTCACTACTCCTGCCACCCATCTACCATTTCTAAACAGTACTCCTTTCATTTTGAGCAATGGTTTTATTTTACAACAAGCTTGTTTTTTCTTCTCGGCACATTCTTCATCTTCTCTGTCTATTATTACTGCTTGTACCATGTGCCCCTTGAAAAGACTGTTGTACTCTGCGCAGGGTCGGGTCAGGTGTACTAAACATTGGGCTTCAAGAGGCAGTATTTCTTGAGGTATAAACAGCTTGGGAGCACTCGCCGCACAATGTATCAAAGAGCATATAAAGCAGCTCATGTTTGACATCTCCCTCCCCACTTCACACATGTACTTATACCGCATGTTGTTCGTTTGGGGTGGTGCACATCTGCCATGGTATCCAGCATCACTGATTATATTCTAACTCCACCTCAGTTTCTGTCCAGATTTGTGTCTGTATCTTTCGCATCTCCCCCTTTATATGCCCCAACTACATAAAAGAACCACAAAGAAACAATATGGATATTCCAAAGAGAAAACAACATATTCCACATAACAGATATATTACATGTCACTTGCATTGTTGAACCTACAGAGGAGTATACAAAACAGAAAAAGATGCAGAAAAATCCGAAATGTTCATTACATTGTAGGTATTTATCAGGTGTAATACCTTAAGGACAGATGCAGCCAAATATATTTTACATCATTCTGTACCTGCTTCATTCTAGTGAGACTGTGGAACTGCATTAGGTGCTTTCCAGACATCAGATAAGTGATCCCAGTACCGCAACTCCTCACCATGAACAGTGAATGGGGTGGCAAAGACCAGCTTGAATGGGCTGTGGAACATCTGATCGTTCCAGCACTGGATGAAGTGCCTCACAAGCACTTGGTCCCCGGGATATAGTTGAGGTGATGGCAAGTTTGCTGGATCCGCTGATGACGTCTCAGCTAGATCTTCTCATCTAGGAGAAATCTGTTGAGACAAAATCTGACAATACTCCTGAAACTCCTCCACCAATATTCCTTCTGCCCTGTGAGCATCTGATGTTGTGCATGTAGGTGTGAGAGGTGGATGTATTCTTTTCCTGTCACTATCTCCTGCTGGAACAAGTGGTGATCCTTACTTGGCTGCGTTCTCAGGCTGCACAAAGCCAAGGCGAGACAGTGCATCCAATTCCTCCCTAATGTACTTCATATCTTAGATAACTAAGCTTTCAACAATCCATTAAAATTTTAAAAAATTCCTGTTGGCCTGAGAGTGGTATATCGAGCATAGTTTATGCCATGTCCCTAATAGGAATGACATTTCTTTAAACAACTCATTAAGAAAGTGAATTCCATTATCAAATATGCCCCAGAGAGAGTAAACCTTGCATAGCAGAAATGTAGCCACTGATTTGGTAACTGAATGTGTGCAATGGCACACCTCAATCCAACAGGAAAATGAACAGAACACAACAGAACACAACAATAAGCTAATAGTAATTACTATACCACATACGCATGTCCACATAATCGGTGTGGTGTTCCTGGAAAGGTTCAATTGGACTGTCAATGTACCGCGTAACAGCCAAACAGTTTTATCCAGTGCTATAAAAATGGCATGTAGTGCAATTTGCAACATATTCATTGATATACTCCTGCAGATTGGAGACAAACCAATCCTCCTCAAAATCTGCTTCAATGTGCTGTTTCAAAGCACATACTGGGTAATGCAGTTGCTCATGATCAACCATGAGCAACTCCTGTGGCATTACTACTTTACCTGTAATGTTTTGTCTCCATATAAAAGCTGTCAGTTTCAGTGAGCACCCCCTTTTAACCCACATCTCTTTCTCTTCGTGATGTGCCTGGTCATGTAGCTCAATTATCTGTGTGAGCGGTACTGCAATCTATGGGATTGCAAACTGCAATTGTTGATTGCCCACCTCAGGCTATGCAGTGATCTATGGGTCCTTTAGATACATTGCTTCTGTGGTGGCCATATCTGCTGCATCATTGCGAAGTCAGACAGGATCTGCATTTTGTGTGTGGGCAGAGCCTTTAACGACCACCACTAGTGTTGGGCAGGACAAAGCATACATTAATCTCTCCAACAGGGCATGGGCATAGTTTATTTGTGTATTTTTTTTGTATTATTTTTTTGTATAGGGTAAAAAAACCTTTACAAATTGAATACAGAATTTATCACATAATATAAAACCATTTAAAAATCAGACATTGAACAATTGTTTTCCTATAAATTGATATTAAACATATAAAACAATAGCTTAGACCAATTAACATTACATAATGCTAATTCACATTCTTTTTTCTTTTTTCTCTCTTTTTTTTTAAATATCAAATTTCACAAAATTTCAATTCATTTAGTTTAGAATCAATATTTGTTAGGATCTGTGTTAATATTATAATAAGTTTAGTACTATTGCCATTCATACATTTTTGCCATAGTGCCTCACGAGACAAAATTACACCAGAATCCAGAAAATTGCCGAACCTAGATTGACGCAAGTCTTCAAAAAATGTACAATATATGACTAAATGTTTAAGGGTCTCCAAGACCTTGGCATGATTACAGAATCGACATGATCCAAACATAAACTTTGCATCACATTTCCCCCACTGGAGTAACTTTTCATTAGTATGATACAAGTTGAGTTTGAAGCGAAGATATAACCTTCGAGCAACAGAGGATGGAAATTGCATACTGTATTTCAACCTCTCCCCCCACTTTCTTCTATACTGGGCATACTCATAATAAGAACTGTACAGCCCTATTCTGTTCGCTTGACAGCACCAGTAATATAAGTGCAATTTGCGTTTGCAGCTTGGTAGTCCCAGTATTAAGTCTTCTTTTAGAATTCCCAAAACTGTCATTAAATCATTCATTTTATCCTCATAATCAGTTAATGATCTTACACTCCCTGTTTCCAGCAGGTTTTTTAAGTCTTCATAAAGGGAATTTCACAGAGGGTCAAGTATTTTAACATAGTTGTTCAGCAATCGCCAGTTCCGTTTAGCAAATAATGGTAAGAGACCCAATTCATGTCGAACAATGTCATTCGGCACAGCAAGGGCTAGACCAAGTACCTTTTTCCATATTATCCCTTGAGCTGTGTCCAGTATGTCATCAACCTCATATAAACACATATCAGGTAGGTAAATAATTGTTGGCTCAATTTTTAAGAGATAAAACTGTATAATCGGAAGAAGTGAAAATTCACAATATTTGGCCATGATTATACGCATTTGTGATATTAAAGGTTTGATTCTGGTTTGTATTTTTTCCCACCACCAGGATTTAGAAAAGGCATCAGTTAGGGGATACCCCAATTATTTGATCTCAGATTCTATTTCAATGTGTCTTCCATCAATCGACCAATTATAGGAACACTGTTTTTTTTCCATCAGATAATATAATAATCAATGACTTAAAATGATTTACTCTTAAGTTATGAGAGGCAGCAAATAAGTTAAATGCATTAATCTTATTCTGTAGACCGAAGGGGGTTTTGTCAAAAATTAAGATATCGTCGGCAAAACTAATGTAGTTAATTTTAAGGCATCCTAACTTAATCGGGTAGACAATTTCATTAGCCCAACAATCCTCTACATCACATATATATAAGTTAAACAAGACAGCTGCCAGTGTGCAGCCCTGTTCTAACCCAATTTTAGATGGAATAGGTTCAGTAAGAGCGCCCTCCTTATTTAGACGTACTCTATAACTGGTGTGTGAGTGTAATAAGGCAATGAGCGCTACTACATGACGCGGGAAGCCCATCGCTAGCACCTTAGCCCATAATAAATCTCGGAATACCATGTCGAATGCAGAGCTTAGATCTAACGCTGCAATATAGACAGCTCCTAAATGATGGTGTTTTGAATTCAATTGAATATGGGATATTAGGGTGGCATTTAAGGAACAGCCCATACGACGTCTGAACCCAGTCTGAAAATTTGACAATATAGAGTTCTTAGTCATAAATTCCTGAAGTTCTTCGAGAATTAATAGACAGAAAACCTTAAAAGAGGAATCTGTTAAAGCAATAGGTCTAAAGTTGAGAGGGTCATCTATTGGACCTTTTTTATGAATGGGAATGACAATAGCAGAGCACCATGATTTTGGTATCTCTTGTAGAAAAATGATGGCATCAAATCTATACTTTAAGATTATTGCCCACAGATCAGTGTCAGATCTATAAAGGCATGCAGGAATGCCATCAGGGCCATTAGCCCTCGAAGGATTTAGCTTCATAATAGCCCTGGCTATGTGTTCATGTCCCCAAGATGAAGTTATAGGTATGTCCTTACCAATGTCAAATCTGGGATAGTTTAGGAATTGATTCGGCATATCATATTTAGATCTGATGAAATGAATCCATACATCAGCTGATATACCATTTTCCATTGGACCATCATTGCAGGCATTCAATGTCCTCAATTTAGACCATATTTCCCGTGTATCACTCTTGAGAAAATTATGCATCATATTACGATTATCTTTTAAGTAGAGTTTTATTCTTAGATTATTCACCGCAGTTTTATAACTATGGAGAATGTTATTTTTTAAATAATAGTAGTCATGCGGTTCAAGTGCCAATTTCGCGAGTTGTCGAATCTTATAGTTCTTATTCTGCTTTAAACGGAAAACTTCAATATTAAAGACATGGAAATTATGTTTTTTGCACGTGATCAAGTTTTTTTTCCTTAACATCGAAAGAAGATGATAATCAATCCTTTCAACTAATAGTGTATCGACACTACTTGGATCTAGACATAAGTCAGTCACAACCCTGTTCATCGCCGGATCAGCTTTCATTCTCATTGTCAGCTGATGGCAAATAGATAACGTCAGTACCTTGTTAGATTCAAAGAACCAACTGTTTATTCTCATTTTCAATGAGATTGCATGGTGATCACCAAAACCCAACTTTTTTATATTAATTAGGTCAAGGGAGTTCTGTAAAGACGAGGATTGAACGAAATGATCAATGTGTGAATACAACCCTCCTCTTGACCATGTGTGAACAGGACCTTTTTTATCAATGGGGACTACCTGAATGTCCCAGTTTTGGAAGAAGTCAACCCATTGTTTACCATTCTTTATGGTGTTATTAGCATTTAGTAAATTCCGTCCCATACACATGTCATCATACAGACAGGAGGAATTAAAATCACCGCCAACCACAACACCCAAATGTGTTTGACGGGCAAATGCATCTTCAAGTATTGCATCAAGTATACTACTGGCTTCAATAAATGTGATCTTACTCCTATTCCAGTATATGCACATGATTAGAAAGGAGTTTTTACATGGTGTACCTGTAGTTAATTCAACAGTTAGTACAAAAGCATCCTTATATACACATTTCGTAATGAATCTACAGGCATTGTGAACAAGGATTGCTAGCCCCCCTGACGGTCGGCCCTTCTCCCCTCTTAACGCAGGCTGAGTATAACAATCATACCCTTGCAGATTAAAGTGAGTCAAATGCATAGTTTCCTGGAGTTGGATAACAGCGGGATAGGCCTTAACATCCACTGTACCCCACCATCTATTAAAATTAGCTAATCTACATCTGTTCCAGGAAAAGCATTCAAAGGGTTGATCTTGCTGCATAGGACTAGGGTGGTGCAGCCAAGACGGGTGCAGTCACTACTGTACTCTGATTATTATACCCCGACAGGGTTGCAGCCATAGCCAATATCTGTTTTACAAACTCTTCGTTAATGTAAGTTGGTTGTATCTGCTACATGTTTTGATTTACTATAGCAGTAATAGCAACTGGTTTTTCCAAAAAACTTTTTGCCTCTGATTCAGAGTATAGAAGGCATGGAGTTAGACCTACATATGCAAAACTTTCTCTTTGCTCCCAAACCAGTTTCATAATCAGCCTAGAATAAAATCCGCAGGTCATCCTATCACTCTGAATAGTAGCCAATCTAACCCAGTCAATATCCTCTGAACCAATTGTTCTCAGACAAGGGATGGTATGGAAGGTTTTTAGAAGTGAAGAGCGATTCAAGTTATGTCTAGTATTGATTTTTGGATCACTTTCCCAACCCAATATAAAAGGTGGGTCTTTAATAAAATCAAAGTCATGAGCGATATCATTTTGTTTAACATTTAGGTCAGTTGTTATACCATCTATAGGCGGGACCATTATGTTCATAGGTAACCCATAGGCCTGTACATTGTGTTTCACAATATTGCTAGATGACACTTCATTGATAATAGGTAACGCATTCATATTGCGTTAACCGTTTTGGTTTTGCTGGATCATTTCCCAGCACACCCATCATCCATGGCTCATCACCTGTAAATTTAACAACTGTACCTACATCCACTGTCTTCAGCTCAGTTTCACTTGTTCCTGTTTTAATCATTTTGCTTTTGTTACATGAAGTTTGCTTATGAGAAATAGGGTAAAACTGGGAGAGAGACAGCTGTGACCCCCCAGTCAGGATACCAAGTTGGATCGGACTATTTGGTGTTATAATTTTGCAATCCTTTATCCCCCCTTTTCCAGTGGTGGTCTTGCTATCATTCTTTTTAGACCCTATTTTATTGGTTGTCTTATTCAATTCCTGGTTAGTATTAGGACGATTTAAGTCCAATAAAGCTTTCGATTCATCATCTAACTGTGAGAGGTCAATGACCACCTCATTCTCTAACATAGTAGTCAGACTTTTTGGTGGGTCAGTTGACGCTGCCCTTGCTTGATTTTTTGTCTGTGCCAATGCTTTAGCCCTCCTTTTCATTGCCCTCCCAGCAAGTCTCTTTTCTTTACGAGTTAGAACGGTCTTATGTTTAGGTAGGGCATCATTTTCTTTTTGATCAAGTTGAATAGGTGAATTACTGACTAGACACTCTTCAGAAAGATCAATCAGGTCAGTCAGAGGGGAGGGACTAATCAGGTCAGTCAGAGGGGTGGGACTATTTAGTTCTATAACATTGTCACTCACCTCCTCAGGTATGCACGAATAGGGATCTGACTCAAAGAAGGTATAAAACCAAAGTCAAGCTTCAATTGCTCCAGATGACATTCAATCCTTTAAACAGAAGTTAACACTTTAGATATTTCTTCATCGTTTTCTTCAGTCTGTGTATAAGTAGAGTGTTGAGTAATTGGTGTCAACACACTGGCAAAGGATCGTGTTTGTTTTTGTGGGACACCAAAAATCCCATCAAATTGGTTAGCACTATCAACCATGATCTTCCTGGTAGTATGTCTTTCAGATAGGGTGGCCACAGCATCACATGCAAACAAAAGACCTTCAATTCTGTTAGTTTTATTTGTGAGTTCACCAATTGCTGTTCTCATGATACCAATCTCATAATGCGAGCGCTCATGCCCTTTGTCAAGTAGGTCCAAGATTCTCGCCAATACCGGGAAATCAGGACTTAATGATGGTACATTAAGAGCAATATTGTCTGAGCGGACCTCGTTATCAGAGATTTCCTTATCTCTATCATTCAGGCTTGATTGAAATTCCTGAATGCCTATGGTCATTCGTTCATTGAGTGCAATTTGAGCACTCTTTGCATTTGGGGAACTTACCATAGGTTTGACAAGTGATGCATCTGAAATATAATCAGTTTCCCATACCAATTTGGACTTTTCACCACCCAGAACATCAGAGTTATAATTAGGTAGAGTGTTATTATTATTATTATTTTTTCTTTTTTTTTGGCTGGAGTGGTCAACATAAATACGTCCTCGCGTCCAACCAGTCTTTGATTAACTGGCGTGGAAGGGCCAAGAGAAAGACGTATACGTTTACCAAGTTCTGCCTCAATTGTCGGGCCCAGCAATGAACAATCAACTGTATAATCATTATTAATTAGATTGGTAGGACTATACATACCATTGTCGCAAGTTTGTGACAGAGTAGATTGAGAAGGGCCCATTTGGTTACTGTTGTTTAGGTCCTTTAACTTAAATTTCGTGTTTGTTAGAGTACTATCAGTATGATGATTGGGACAATGTATCAGGATGGGCACGTTAGACTTAGAGGTAATACCCATTTCTTCCAGAGTCCTAAGTCTTACATCTAAAGGTGGAATAATTGAGGTTACACCTATTTGTTCTTCAGCATCTAGTCTTATGACCACTGATGACATAGCAGGAGACTCGGGTAATGGTGCAGCAGATAGTACAGGCCTGTATTACTGGACATTGCACTGCTTTGTAAGTCATTCAGTTTCCTACCACTTCTTAACCCATTCACCATTCCGAAGCAAGCACAAAAGATAGTAGTATATTGCTTATTTACAGAAAGGAAAAATGGAAGAAAACAATGAGCTGGAACACAATGCTTTTAACAGCCCCGCAGGTAAGTCATATGCTTTAGAATATTAATGTTAACAATCCCGTTGCTCAATGCACACAGGTTTTTACTTGTTAGATAGAAAAAGGGGGCTCCTTACTTCCGCCGCTCCGCCGAACAGCCCAACAGCCACACTTCCAGAGCACTTCGGATGCGCGCGCGAGATGCGCGTGCACCAGTGCTTTTGAGGAAGAGGCTGTGGGCGGAGAGGGGGCGGAGACAGGAGGCGGAGAAATCTGGGCAGGGCTGAGAGAAAGGAAATAGAATAGGGAGTGGGTTACACCCTCACGGCTCAGCAGGACACAGCAAAACCCACGGCAAAACCCATGGTTATGCAAGTTAACAATAGTCACCTAAGTGAATTCCCAATGGAGTGTGAACAGTCATTCAGCAGCGCGGGCTCTTTCAGCAGCGCGTTACACGGCAATGCAAGCTTCCTCTTGCCGACGCCGTGCAGTTGCAAGGTAGTCACAGACCAGTCGCAGGAATCACCAGTCCAAGAGCTCCCAGCCCAACAGCCACACTTCCGGAGCACTTTGGATGCGCGTGCGAGATGCGCGTGCACCAGTGCTTTTGAGGAAGAGGCTGTGGGAGGAGAGCGGGCGGGAGGCGGGTGACAGGAGGCGGAGCAATCTGGGCAGGGCTAAGTGAATTCCCAATGGAGTGTGAACAGTCACTCAGCAGCACGGGCTCTTTCAGCAGCGCGTTACACAGCAATGCAAGCTTCCTCTTGCCGACGCCGTGCAGTTGCAGGGTAGTCACAGACCAGTCGCAGGAATCACCAGTCCAAGAGCTCCCAGCCCAACAGCCACACTTCCGGAGCACTTCGGAAGTCAGACAGGCTCTTCATTTTGTGTGTGGGCAGAGCCTTTAACGACCACCACTAGTATTGGGCAGGACAAGGCATACATTAATCTCTCCAACAAGGCATGGGCATAGTTTTAGGGGGGCCGGGGTGTTTGTCCCCCCCAACTTTCATGGCACACCATTTTATCCCCATTCATTTGGCTGGTGCACCTTTTCAGCAAAGTTACTCCACGGCAACCAGGATGCATGCTGCACAGGCATGTCATCTGAGCTCAGAAATCATTTCCTTTTCCATCTAGACAAGCCGGAATGTACAGTGGTGGTCCTGTATGCAGAATCAGAAGACATTGTCAGTAAGCATCCTTGGGATGTTTATAATGCTTCAATGAATGCAATCAGTGCTGCTGCCTGGACCGAATAGTGTGTTGGTAACCTCCTTTGCACTACAACCTTATTTATTTATTTATTTATTTATTTATTAAATTTATATAGCGCGCAAGCAGCCCAGGGGCATTGTGGCACTGTTACTTGCAAAGAAGACTTAGTTACAATGTGAGCAGGTTGTGCCTTGGGTTACAGTAAGGAAGTGACCTGTGATCAGATATACCACATAATACATCATACAATACAATTATGAGGGCTAGGCCATGTAATTGTTAGATGAACAGGGTCGTTTTCAGGGTTTTCCGAAAGGCGGTCAGTGAGGGTTCAGAGCGCAGGGAGCTAGGGAGGGTGTTCCAGTGTACGGCAGCGAGGTACGGGAAACTGGAGCCCCCTGCTCTGGTCCTTTTTACCCTGGGTACTGAGAGCATGCTGGCATAGGGTGATCTAGTGGGTCTTGTGGAGGAGACCAGGTGGATCCTCTGGGAAAGGTACATTGGGGCGGCAAGATGGACACATTTGTGGGTGATGCTTAGAGCCTTGAATAGGATCCTCTCCTTTATGGGGAGCCAGCGGGAAGCTTTTCTGACAGCGGTGATGTGCTCTCTCTTGGCAATGCCTTGTGCGGCGCGTAGGGCACTGTTCTGTATTACTTGGAGCTTCTCAAGATTTTTGTTGGAGGTCCCAAGGAAAAGAATATTGCAGTAATCAAGTCGCGAGCCGGTTATGGCCCTGGCTATGTTAGTGCAAGTGTCTTTTGACAGATAAGGTCTGATTGCGTTAAGGAGTTTTGCATGGTAAGCGGCCGAGGAGGCAATGGCGTTTACTTGTCTGGTCATGGATAGATTGGAGTCTAAGTAGACGCCTAGTGTTTTTACCGTGTCAAGTACTGGGATCGTGATTGAGTCAATGGTGAAATGGCTGAACTGAGCGTCAAGTTTCTTGATGGTGTCAGGGGAGCCTACGAGTAGGAGCTCAGTTTTGTCGGAGTTAAGGCAGAGGCCGTTGATAGCCATCCACATTTGAATTGTGTTGTAGATGTTGTTAAGGGTAGCAGAGTCCGTGTCATAGTCGCCTGTCAGAGTGAGAAGGATCTGTGTGTCGTCGGCGTAGTTGGTGTAAGAGATGCCCATGGCGTCAAGGATGAGGAAGAGGGGGCGGGTGAAGATGTTGTAGAGGGTGGGGGAGAGGCAGGAGCCTTGGGGCACCCCACATAGCATGATAGAGGGTGATGCAGTGGCTAGGTCAGAGAAGACCTGCATGGTCCTGCCTTGGAGGAACCTTATATTCCCCATCCACAAGGCACACCACTGCTGCACATGTGTGTCTCTGGCCAGTCTCCTGATCAATCGTCGATGGCCCATCAACACAGAGGACTCCTCTTTCATTCAGTGCATTTTCTCTTGCTCGTATTAAATCCTCTTCATGACCTACATATGTAACACAATCATGCATTTCCTCACTTTACTGGACAGCTATTTCAATAAAAGTGTCTGGGTTCAATGTGCGGCACCTCACAATGTGAATAGACGGTTTTGACAGAATTACTTCATATGCAGAGGCCCTGGGTGTGGTCAGAGTGACTCCTAGAATTGCAACTATGTGTGTTCTACATATAATGTCACTGAGCAACTCATATTGATTGTTGAGTATTTTTCAATGGCAAAGGTTTCAGTGGGCATTGCCTGTTCACAAGGAAATTGACCCTGCATAACAGAATCCAGTATGCCACTATAATATGCTAGGGGATTGTGTTCTGAGGATGTTCATTGAAGCTATATTGCAGTCATGTCCAGGCCATTAGAATGTGAAAACAAGTAAACTTAATGGCCCTCATTCCAAGTTTGGAGGTAGCCATGGCGCTATTAGGACCATGGCTGAAAATCAGTCCGACTCCAGTCTGGTGAAGGGAGTTATTACCAGTCCAGTCCGAGGTTGGACGGACTGGTAATTCCCCATTCACCAGAGCTATTCCCTATTCCCATATGAGCCCCCATAGGGCTCAATGGGAAGGGGCAAGGCGGCAATAATGGTACCACAAATTACGGTACCATTATTGAACCCGGTATCCCTATGCGGGTCCCGTCCATAATGCCTGGTAAAACCAGGCGTTAAGGGATGACCCGCAAAGGGACCTCGGAATAGGGCACAAAGGGATTACCGGTGCCGGTGTCATTACCGGTGCACGGCATCCCTTTGCGCCTAGGTCGTAATGACCCCTAATGTGTTTAATCAGGGGTCATTAGCACTGGTGCATTGTTTATGACATTGTTGAGTTCCTGGAAACATCTAATCATCTCTTCTGTCCATGTGAGTGTTCCTTTTCTTTTCTGTGCTTCCGACCCTGCAGCAGAGGTTTTGGGCCTCATTACGACCCAGGCGTTGGACCATGGTGCTAATAGCACCATGGTCCATGCTGGTAACTTACCGACTCCGCCATGGCGGAATGGGGAATTACCACCCCATTCTGAGTTTGGCGGGGTGGTAATTCCCCATTGTGCCATGGCCCTTCCCCATTCCCATTTTTGGCCCATAGGGCTCAATGGGAATGGGGAAGGCGCTAATTACGGCACCGTAAATTACGGTGCCGTAATTAGCTCCTAGGTCCCTTTGCGGGTTGGTTTTTTAATGACTGCTAAAAAAAGGCGTTAAAGTGCAACCCGCAAAGGGACCTCGTAATCAGGTGTTAAGGGTTTAACGGCATGACACCTATTACGACTGTGTTAACCCCTTAACGTCTCGGTTGTAATGAGGCCCTTTGTGTAACTACAATAGTCAAGAATCCATGCCCTACATTATTTACATAACTCCCAAAACTGTTGCATTTCTTTAATTGGTTGGGGTGTGTTCTATACTGCAACTGCTTTAGGGAGTTACTCATTTCCCTGCAGATAATAGTATCTGTCCCAAATATACCACCCCTTTCTCACAATATTGCATATTTTCATTATCCACTTTGTATCCTTTGTCTGCAAGCAGAGTTAGACGTTCTTCTGCATCTGCTCTACATAGGTTTTCTGTTGTGCTGCTCACTAGGAGATCATCTACGTACTGAATGATAGTACTCTGTGTGTGTATGTTCCCCAAATCCATGTGGAGTACTCTTTTAAAAATACTCACAGCATCCGTGAGGAAGTCTGGTGTGTTGGAAACTTTGCCTATGGTAGGTAAACACTGTGAGGTATTCAGAATCAGGGTTTAATGGAATTGAGAAGAATGCTTTTTTTTCAAATAAATGACAGTGAAATGTGTGGCCTCTGTAGGTACATTGTAAAGGATTGGGGCAGGATTAGGTACTACTGGGAACTCAGCATCTACTATAATATTAAATGTGCATAAATCCAGTATCATCTGCCAACTCGATCCTTTTGCTTTTTTGACAGTATATATTGCTTTGTTACACGTGGACCCTGAAGTTACTATGATGCCCTGCTGCCATAATTTTGTCATGTATTCCCTCTTCTGCTTCTCTCAGCAATGGATAGTGTCGCACTCTGGGTAACACTTCTTCCTGCTTCAACTTCATACGTACTGCTTCTATGTTCTTCAAAATCCATCCCCCATGGTGGTTGTCAGTCCAAAAAGTGTTAACAACCCTTGGCAAGTCTTCCTGTAAATATGCAGACATCAATTTGGCAATGAGTAAAGGGCACAGACCATTCCTATGCTGGATCAGTCTTTGACATGGGATACAAAGCTCCATTATTATCTCACCATTGTTATCAGCATCTTCAAACAGCTGTCCATCCGACACCTCACTCAGTGGTTGTGCCGGATCAATACACAAAAGTGTACATCACTCATCTCTCTCTTTGTCAATCCCAATTAGCAATATCTGGTAGTTAGCAATCAGTACCATCTGAAATTCAAGTGTTATAATGGTACCCAGTGTATGGTCTTGGGAACCTGAGGGTCGAAACAAAAATTCATATAGCACCCTCCATGTCTGTTTCTGATGGCTGGCACCTAACTCAACATCATGGTTGCTCCATACATAAACACATCCGGGTACAAATGTATTCCTCTGGTAGCTCTGTCACTGTTTTATTGCCAGAACCCCAGCATAACATATTCCTGGTGTGGAACACACTACCCCTTCTTCTGTAAATGAGATTGTCCTGTTTAGGTTCACTGGCGTTTCAGATTAAAACAATAGTGGAGCTAACGCCATTTTAGTACACACCTTGATGGGCAAATCTTCTGTAAATGGAACTGATTATATTGCCCCAGAAAACCCCTTTGTTTCTTTTACCTTTCCTGATAAGGGAGCACCCTTATGGTATGCATGATTTGGTTGCACCTGTGCCTATGAAAGGTTTGTTGCCTATCTCCACATCTACCAGGGATTCCTCTTCCGAGTCGGCAATGATCGGCAGGACTGGGTATGTCATGGCTCTCTGTGGGCTGTCCTTGTCTGGATAAATGTTCAACCCAGGGAATATGAAGGGGTTACCACACTCGTCCCTCCATACTGCATCACCGTGCTGTCCGGCAAAGCATTCTTGTCCCACAGTTGTGGTGCTGGTTGCTGTGTCTCTTTCAGCACATACACTTTTGTGTCATTGGGCGCTGGGGGTTAAATCTGTTGTGGTACTGGTGCTTGATTTTGATACTGGGACTGTTGTCCCTGCGGGGCACTAGTGCAGGGTCTGTACTTGTGGGCATCATACCATGCTGCTATCAATATAATGGGATCTGCCAGTCTGCTGGAATAAGCACAGGGATCATATGCATATGCTTGCCAGCTCCTACATGCTCCTACATCATGGGGTGTTCTCCCACATACCCAAAACGGTTCTGGTCCACCAAATCACAGCCCCATCCATCCAAATCCTCCTCTTATACCTCCTCACCTCCCTTGAAATCCCCTTCTCCCTTGTTGATAACCTCCCCGATTACCTCGGTTATCTGTTTAGCCTTGTTACCCTTCTGTCCACTGCAGTGCCACTCTAGTTTCTACCAGTGCCATCCTCGGTTCTACCTGCCCTACATATGGGTCTGTAATCACTGCTCCTTCTGCACTCAATTTTGCTAATTTCTTCTGTACTAGCTTCGATTCAGCCTTCTGCTCGTTATCCGCTACCTCCTTTTCTTTCTTCTGTTGTCGCCTACAATGGTGTACTATAAGTAGGGGTTCCTGTTTTAGTTTTTTTTTTTCTGGGTGTGTTTTTCCAGTGTTTTTGAAAAAAGTCAGAATATGTGTTTATCAGTGTTTTCCCATTTGCCCCTTTCAAAAATTTGCGGATAACTGTTTTTTCAGGTGTAAACACATAAATGTTCTTTTATTGCCATGCTGGGGTGAAAGCAAGACAAATTCAGCACTAACTATTTAGTATGATGCCGGGACTCGGCAGGCAAACACACTGCACACGGTTTTGGCCAAAAAAGTTAGACGGTGACGGTGACAAGATGAAGAAACACACAATGAGAGATGGGATGGGAGAAGGGGGGGTCAGGGCCCTGAGGAAACATAAGAGCCCTGCACATCAGTCACGATATAGCAAAGACCTGTCATTTCTATCACAAAGGCAATGCACACCATAAACAGAGCACTGACTCTCAATGATTTTAGCGTTCCTAAATGCAGGTTAGATTCTAGGCAACAAATCATTACCGTGCACCCATTCCTCTGTGTGGATTGATTTTATATTTGCTTTCTCAGGAATATCCAGTGGTGCGATGGAATTTTGCCTGTGGGATCGTTGGATACCCTGTTTTATACAAAGATACACTTGGTCCTCTCATCCATGAACACCATACTCTTACACAGTGTAACTTTGAAGACAAGACTCTCTAACAGCACGTGGATAATGTATGGGAGGCAAGGTCTCTTGAGACCCCCTCCCCTCCATTCTAACACTACGTGCGGATTATGATTAGTCCACTAGCCACATTTGCGCCTGTGGCCAGGGATGCGGGGTGGCTGCGGGACGACTCATATGTATGCACACATTGGCCAGAAAGCTAATCCCAGACTCCATTTTGTACCACAACCAGATTCCATTTTGTTCATGATACCACAGGCCTCGTAGCCTGCAGAGATGCAGCTCTCCCCTCGAGATCACACACAGCGGGCCTGCCATCTCCCTCACCCTCCTCCCCTCTGCGTCCCTGCAGAAGGCCTATTCCCACGGGAGACCAGGCATGAACAAGCTACATGACAAACACTGTATCTTTCATCTTCCACAGTCCATTACTGACCCGCAGATGACCGGGCAAAGGCTTGGGTTATAAGGAGAACAATCCATCTCCACAAACATGCCCCGTCCCCGTGTAGACCCCACATTTATGACATAAACTGTGGATAACCCCCCAACCTTGTTCTCCGTTTGAAGTAACAGATATAGATTCTATGCCTATGTGACACCCTGGTTCACCCATACTGCTAACCACTTTGTGTAGGCTGTAAATCCTCTAATGTAAGCGTGTATTAAGAGGTTATGTTCAGAAAATGAAACAAGAAAACCCTTACCTATTTGTAATGAACATGAAGCTATTAGTCATATGTATAAGTCTCATACTGTTAAACGAATCTTGTTTTTTGAGAAACACTCACACTAATGTATGACATGTTGATTCACTTGTTTTATTAGAATGTGAGGTACACAATTCAGATGTTCACTGGTTTTTCAAATATACATGTGTTCAGGTAATACACTCAATTTACATACTGGTCCAAACGTGTATGATGAAAGACGGTAATGTTACGGGACTGTTGCAGATAGAATTTACTTTGTAACATGGTACTCATGATAAACTTAAACGTGTAATCTATGCAATGACATAAGCTTGCATATGGTTCGATGTACCTGTAACCACACTGGCATAATCCTACCTCACATTCTAAATGATGTGCATGTAACCCTATAAAGTAGACAAGCTAGAAGCCACAGGGCACTCTCTTCCTTCTCCTGCAGCACCATGTATTCGGCCCCCACCTTCCTCAGGTCGGGCTGACATCTAAAGGCCTTTATTTCATTGATGATTTGATGCTGCAATTGTAACCTCTCACCCCTCCGCTATGCCTGCACCAAGTATCCGCCCTTCCCTAAGCCCCCAGACGCACAATAGCACCATAAAACTTGTTCCACATCCCAAGACCTTGGTTAAAGGAAATATAGGCAACAAGCCTCTCATCCCACTGCCTTTCTGATGTACCAGCTATGTGCCCTCTGATCAGATCGTATCCAAGCTCACCCCAACCCCGACTGGCCATGGTGGCAGTATATTTACTCTTGTACTAACATACTATAAAGATGTCACCCAACAGATCTTAGAAAGCAGAATGTTAGAGGTATCCCTGACATGTGCCGCCTGGCAAGGCACCTGAACTCATGAAGCAGTCCCTTTTTTGTATAGTTTTTTTTATGATGATGAGATAAGAGCATCTAGAGTTATGTGTTATTTCTCTTGTGATGTTAGATTAACAACTTGTAGGATTTACAGGGCATTATCAATTATAATTAACACTGAATGAGTATGTGGGCCACACGGGCAAATGTTAGCGCAACCAAGATGTATCAATTCTGACATCTCCTGATCCAGTACTCCACCCTGATGAGCCCAGCTGACCTACAAGCATCATCGTGACACCACCCGGAGGCTCACCAATCCTGAACCTTTGACCCTACACATTCTATAATGCCTATTTTGACAATCTCATCGATTCCTGTCATAGGTGACGTGGTTTTGTAACAAAATGTAGATGTTTTCTGATGTTTGGCAGAGCGCTCTCAGAGTTTGCAGAGTTCTCTGCTTGCCCTATTTTTGGATAAACTTACGTTTTACCTTCGCCCGCACTTGTTCTTGGTCTCATTCCCTCCTGGGGTGTATACATTATTGACTCTCATTGGGGAGTGTTTTGTTGTATTTTTGGGGATGCTCACTTTCAATATCTAGTAATGCAATTCTAGTAGGAACGGTATGGGGTCCTGCAATTTTCATGAGTTTAAGCCATTTAATATCCGAGTCAACTTTCACTGAGGTATAACCTTTACTTCTTGTAACATCTGACACACAAGGAAACATTGCAGGTCATAGGGGAGGGGGGCACACAAGGAAACATTGCAGGGCATGGGGGTGAGTGGGGGCACACAAGGAAACATTGTGGGTCATAGGAAGGGGGGCAAACAAGGAAAAATTGCTGGTCATAGGGGAGGGGGGCATGAAAGGAAAAATCATGGGTGATAGGGGAGGGGGGCACACTAGGAAACATTGCAGGGCAGTGGGGTGTGTGGGGGCACACAAGTATACATTGCGGGTCATAGGGGAGGGGGGCACACAAAGAAACATTGTGGGTCATAGGGGTGAGTGGGGGCACACAAGGAAACATCGTGGGGCATGGGGGTGAGTGGGGGCACACAAGGAAACATTGCAGCTCATGGGGGGCAAGCAAGGAAACATTGCAATTCATAGGGGAGGGGGGCAGACAAGAAAACATCGCAGGTCATAGGGGAGGTACATACAACCTTTCCTGACAAAGGGATCCAACAGGTCCAGGTTAGCAAAAATGACAGCTGGAGGGGGCATATTAGGCCCCCTTCAGGCCTGCTAATGGTTCCTCCCAATAACAATGCCGGAGCTGGGAGAGGCAATTTGCAATGTGAAGTTCGTTTTATGACTAGGCAGTCAATCGACATTCGGCCACAAGGTGGCAATAATGCAAAATCATTTCAGTTCCAATAGACAATGCTTTCACAGAACTGCCAGGCTAGCTCATCGGCAACACTTCTGTCTTGGATACAAGACAACACAGTTTCGAATCTTGTTCCCTGCACTTTCCAAGTATGAAATACCAGGGTTTATCTAAGTCCCCCGAGGAATATAAAACCATTGATGGGGGTTAGATATCAGTATTTTTTGGTGATATCTGCAAACCGGAAACCCTACATATGAGTACCTGGATTTCTGTCCACCCCTTAGCTTCAATCCCCAATACTTTGTCCATATATTTCGGTACCTCCTATGGGAGCCCGTTCTTGAACATATGAAAAAACATTGCTATATTCTTGTCACATGGTTCTCCTGACTTTGAAATATGTATTGTGCTGGGCCTTCAACTTCTTTCATTGTATGTGCCATAATTGAATGTATGTATATCTGGTGTGTCGGGATAGGCTACGCTTAAGGCAATCATTAAAATGTGCTCCATCATGATTTTCAATGCCCATTTGTTCACCTGGGTAGCCCGCTTTTCTACACATATCATCCACTTGGTCCCCTAATAATGCGGCAAACAAGCTTTTCATATCCCCTAACGATAGTGTAATGCCTGCTGTCTATTTTTGAAGTGCATATATCCACTTGACTAATCCTGCTATGAGTTATGACAGTGTCTTCATCAAATTGTTTCTATCCATTTGGGGCCAGCGCAGATACTGTGCCCTCCTATAACCTTTGTGTAAAACAATGGAAACTGTGTTCCCACCGGCATGGCCAGTAACTTCGTCCCCGTCACATCCCCTTCATGACTGCCATTGGCCTAGTCTCGCTCTCAGTCTCGGATACTACAAACCTTCCACTCTTGGCGTCACCTTGGGCAGCATTTCTTCTCCATGTTCCTCATCTGTGCTCTATTCCTCCTCCTATTTTACCCTTGCGTGTACATTGGATCTGATTGAATAATAATCTAAACTCTCTGCACATTGTAATACCTTTCAATCCCTCTCATTGTTGTGGCCATGATCCTGCGTTTCAACATGTATGTCCCTAATAGTGGTACTATCAATTTGAAATAAAATATTACTTGCTCTGCATTTATTGGTAACTATTGGCATTCTTCTCCCATCTCCACGTCCAAGTGTTACATGTGTAAGCTCTGCCTCTCTCCTTTGAAGTGCTGTTTCTAAGTCTATCTGTGCCTTGTCCTCAGTCTCCATCACTAATGAGTTGCACATGGCATTCACTATTAAGGGATGTGGTGCAATTTCATAGGTGGCAGGGACTCTGTCGCAGGAGTGCCTGGGGTACAAGCTTGTATGGAATAACATGTGTGGGTGGAGGGACTGAGGGGGGTTGTAAGTCCATCACAGTATGCAGGTAAAACATAGGGTTTTGGAGTTACACAGGGCACTGGTATTACAATTACTCCCCCTTTAGGCTCCTCTGGAACATCTTCCAAATCCTCAACCATTCGTCAAAGCTCAAAAATGCCCTTCCTATTCGTCAACTTCTTCCCCTTATATTTTGCTGCTAACTGAGTATACATATGGCCCAGAACATCCTTATTATTGGTTACTTCTTTGTGGCAAAATTCATACATCCACCTCTCATGTCAGCAACCCACTTGCAATGGTAGTTTGTTATTTTCTCCTGCAATAGTGGGAGCGCAGAACACATGTATTGCAGTGGGGTAAGAGTACTCATAATTATGTCAAGTTCTATGCTCGTAATAATCATTTGCGTCTTAGACACTAATCCAGCAGCACTAGTCTATCCCACCCTCCCACCACTGCCTGCACTCTCTGTTTCTCCTTCCCCTTTCTTCTTGCCCCACACACACCACACTAATTACACCACACCTCCCTTCACCCAACTCAACAATCACCACTCCACACTATAACAATTCCACAAAAATGTTTAAACCACAAATCAATAGAACACCCTATATACACAATGGTTTAGATCCTTGATCAGCCTCCTCTTTGTGACAAGAAAATGTACCTCCTTATGGGCCATTATGCTGGTGTAAGGGATCCCAGGTCCAGCATATGGAATATAATGGGCCTACACAACAAAATAACTTCTATTTCACAATGGTTTAGACCCTTCCTATGTCCCCTTGCCTCGGGATGAGGGAATTTCCCCTCCTCACACGCCCTTTTGATGAGTGGAGGGATACAAGGTCCTTTATACATTGGACCTATACTTTTACTTGCAGCTCTACCTTTTCATGTGATGTCCACCCCTCTGATCCAGACACAATCAAAGTAAACTGATGAGGCCAACTCTGCTTTGATTAGATAATAGGCCTTCTCATTATACCAGATGCTGTAGCACACATAAACTGAACCCCCTACCTTGTACTATATGTATTGGCATTACCTCCACTACTCCTATCACAAATCACAGAATGTTCTAGACTTGCTATCCCGCTCTTTCCTTTGAACTCCAGGTGCCCAGTTATCATGCTACCTGGGCATCGCTCTTGAGTCTGAATTTCAGGGATTTATTTGCTTTGGTTGTGCGTCAAATGGGATAACCGCTCCTTGGGTGGGCCAGTAGTGCACTAAATCATTGCCTATCCTCTGGCATTACAAACTTCATTCCCTGTTCTCATGAATTTGTCTGTCAAATGGTCCATCCCTACCAGCTCTCCCTACAGGTAAATGCAGCTGGTTACAATTAGTGTTTATCGTGCACTACAGGTGCATTTGATCTTGCCTTGCTTCCTGGGCATGGAAAAGAGATTTGTTTTGGGACTGAACTAAATGGAACCACAGTTCCACATCGAGGCCTGTGTTCTGTTGTGTTAATTGTGTACCAGGTCCTAACATCCAATACAGTGACACTCCTGCCATGTTAATACACCAACCTCTCTCCTCCCACAGTATCTGTCTGACTCCATCTTCCATCTGCTTCAACACTTTCCTCACAATGCACAAAAAATCATAACTTGGTATACAACTAATAAACACGGGCCTATATGCTGCCCTATCTATAACCTCTGAAACCAAAACACAAATACGTCTGTGTTGCTATATGTGGGTATCTAATATGTGTCAAAACGAACTGCAAGTGATATGTGCATCTTCTGCCGTGCAAAGCTAACCCTGCTCACACGATTGTACTTGCTATTAGATTTTTCACAGCCTGAGACTTTTTGCCTGTTTGGGAAACTGTATGTGCATCCCAACACCAGGTCAGGTTTTATAATGACCATGTTCCAAAGGGTACAGGGGATCAGAGGATGGAGCTGATGAGATGGGTGGGAAAGGGGGTGGATGTCATGAGACAGAAGATGATGGGGGATTGATCAGTCCAGATTAGAAGACGTGGACACAGAGTGGTGTTTAAGTAGGTGGAGCTGAATAAGGCGTTGAGGGTGTGTCCTGCTGTGTGAGTGGGGTTTAATCTCGGTTGGGTCATAGTGATGGCTTCTATGTTATCAATGCATGGACAGGTCATAGGTTTAGAGGGGTCATCAAACCAGATGTCAAAATTACATAACATCGTGGGGTAGTTGTGTGGTATGAGGATGGCAGAAAGGGAGTCATGAAGGGAATCTGCAAAGTTTCTATTGGAGCCAGGAGATCTGTAAAGGAGTTGGGAACTGTGGCGATGGAGGGAGTGAGTTGCAATTTCACTAGCAATGATTTGCAGTCTGTATAGTTAAAACACTCACAGTGTAGTTAAAAAAAAAACTCTTTGTGGAATGTGAGAATACTCTCTATCAGTACAGATTATCCATATTTCACTGACCCTGCAGGGGTCCCGACATACTATAGCAGGTTATAATTGAGCAGACATTTTGCTTAATGCCCAAATCCTGCCACAGTTTCAAACTAATAACACCACTGGACATCATGGAACTTTTTCTTAAAAATCCTTCGATGGTATAAGCAAGGAATTATTTAAATAACGTAAACTATGGATCAAAAAGTACCGTTCCCAGATTCATAAAATAATTACTGCAATCTCTGCCATAGTTCTATTTGGTGTGGGGCCAACCCAGGACAAATGACTATCTACAAGAAAGTATGCGTGATTAATGAAGGGCAAAAACTGTATTTTGATAATTCAATTAATATTCATATTCAGGAGCAAAATCGTGGATTGATCCCTGAGTGAAATGGCCATTCTTTAGAATAACTGTATAGAGAGTACAGTCCAGCATAAAGTAAACTCCTCAACTTTAGAATATGATGACAATGTGGGGGGATGTGCATGTGATACAGCATGTTGACAATGCATACTTACAGTTGGTGATACTTTAAGACCCATTCCAGGAACAACACAATCAGAAGGGCTATACCTATTCATCCAGCCATCACATATGCCTTATAATTAGCAGATCATTGTAGAATGGTCAGCCTGCGGTACAGACATATTTTCCTTCAGAATGCAGTCTATGTTGTAATGACAATTTGCTTAAAGCCACTTCATAATATATGTTCTCCATTCAACAATCCCCCATAAAATATTTTACACAACATATAGATTAAACATTTCCCTTTTGAGATCTCTCAAGAGTTTACTTAGATTGAATAAAGTTTTATGTTTCAGAGAGGGCAGTTGGTTTACTGGTATGCTAGCAATTACCTATTAGGCTCCTTCTGATGAAAAGTAACATGTACCACCCAATGCAAACCTTTCAGATGCATCTCCTTCTCTTGGTTATTTGAGATACCAAAACTGCCATTCAAAGGAATGCCAATAACAATAGTTGAAAGAGAAATAAATGAAACAGCCGCCATCAGTTTTGACCCTGGACAATTTCCACTTCTGTGATGACAAGATCAATAGACTCCAATGTCTCAGTAGGAGTGGCACACCTCCTTTCCCCATCCCGATAAAGTGGGCAGGATTAAGTTCCTTAGTTGTACATATACATTAAAGGATATGTATTATCAGCTGACAGTTATAGGGCCATTAGAAAGGCAGTTAGCCTTTCCTTCACAACATAACTCAAAACACTGTTAAAGAGCAGGATTTCCAATAATAAGAATGAGGGCCACTAAAGTATTTCATTATCTCAAAAGCATATACATAATCATTCTATTCACATCAAGAGCTGAGAAAATGGACCATAGCATATCCAAAACAGACTGTCCAGTTGTATTCCAGCTAGTTTGAATTGAAGTTGATTAAGGTTTCCATTTCATTCTCACCTGAAAGTGTGGCTATTGTGTGTAAGCACCAAGCTGAACACCAGCTACCATCGGCAACCAACCAGAGACTGCCACAGACTGACCGACTCTTGGCCTAATGCAAAAGGACATAGAGTTTGAGACACACTGGTGGGACTCTGCAAGGTCCTCACTGACTCCTAATCTGCTGCTGCAGACTGCTCCAAATGTGGGCCACCATCTGCTCTGCATTCGCAGGAACAGGACTATTGTAAAGGAATTCAGATCAACAAACACACTTGCAGAAATATACAGATACCTCCTCCTGCTGCCACTGCTGTAGATTGCACCACACTTGGCCCACACGTCTAGGTAACAACTTTCAAGTAGCATGTGCATGAGGATGCAGAAATTGCTTGTGATTATCATTCCCAATGGATGTATCCATATGTATGATGTGCTCAACAGACATTTAAATGCCTGGATGGAACAAGAAAAGAGTCATAGTTATTATTATTACTCGTAATAGTAGTAATGGGAGTACCACATCAAGCTTTATCATAGTGAAAACATATTCTGGGCTTTAGGACAGATTCATCACTCCATATGGTTTGATTTTCCCTGCAGATGAAATAGTAGATGCCAATGTTCTAGACACATGCCACCTATGGTAATATGACTTTGCAAGCAGTCGTTGTGACCACCTGTGTTTGTTCAATTAGCTGTAGAAAGCCTAAGCTGCAATGCTTAGGCTGTTTGATCGCAATGTGAATGAATATTTAGATCTTGTTGGACTACTATCTCAGTCCACAACAGATGCCTCAATGACACACATGTTAGAGAGGTCACTTTCATAATAAAGAACAAGCATCAGATCACAGAAGTACACAGTGGGAGGTAACACCAGGATCATCACTTTGAAGAACACATAACAGATTCTTATGAGGATGAAGATAAGTATGTAAGTTCTATACAATCACACAGGTAGCAGTGACTTTCATTGTGGTGAGAGAGGGCATCACGGATCAGTCCCTGGCGTGGCAGACATCCTTCTTCCTAGACCGACCCTCCAAGGTCCAACTTGGGTCCTTTCTTTCCATGACCTCTCTCTCCACATGTGGTTTCCCCAGAGATGAATCCTCTCAACCTTGCCCTTCAATGTCTTTCATGCCCCTTTGGCCCACCTGATCTCCAACTTCTCTTCTAATTTTGAGTGTTATGCGGATGACACTCCGCTCTCTTTCAGTCATTCAAAAGAAGAACATCCACCATCAGCCAAAAAAAAGGATAACTGATAACAGATGTTTCCTTGTCTATCTTATGTCAACAAAGAAAGACATCTCCACTGGTTAATCCAAAATGTTTTGACATGGTTTTAGAGTGTTTTAAGAAGAGAGCTGAGTGTAACAATAATGAATACTTGAACATAAGGCAACTTAACACATGAAAAATGAAAAAGCATCATGGCATTGGGAATTACACAAGCAATGTACTCAAAAGGCAAACATGTATTGAAGCAAACTATTGCATGGAAAGCACTTATGTGAGCCAAAGCTGCCTATTTCCTGCCATAAAGAAGAGGAAGAAGTAGAATGAAGCTACACTACAAGATCAATAATACCTATGTATACCTAAAGCAAACATCCAGACTTATGGAGCGAGTTTCAGAAAGGCAATTGGGTAGTAAGCAAGACAAAAGTACCCTTTTGTGCTTTAGGTTCGGATGAAGCTCTGGAACACCAAAACAGGGCAATGAAAGAACTGCGTGGTTAATATTACTCTAAAGGAAAAGGCTCTAGCACAATTCTTGTTAGCCTCTCCTGAGCTGCCAATGCTGTCTACAGAAGCAACAATAAGTGTAGGAATCACTGATTAAGAACAGTCAAAACATCACCAATTTACAGCATCCAATGCAACACACCAACAGGAAGATCTTCAACAGGTCTACAACTCAATCGTGACATTGACTAACCCTGTGAATTATGATGGAAAATTACTTATCAACATCTCGACAAAGGCACATTGTAGGAGAAATAATAGGAAGGATACATCAAGAATAACAGAAACAGTGTTCCCAATGTACACCAGCTTTAAAGAAGACTGGATTGAATCAGGCAGTTGTAGCCTGTGGCCACCAATGAAGAAAGTGAACCATCAGCTGTGTAAAAGTGCATGCAAAGTTGTTAAGGCAAAGGTATCAGCCACCATAGTGCAGTTGAAGGCAGTTTGTCTTTGCTCACATGTTTGCTGATTGTTTAATGAAGTCAAACTGACATTGATCTACATGAATGCCTGAGTAATTATTAATCTCTGTAGTTCCTCTTTCAGTTTTCAACTTAGATGCTACAACGATTTTGGCTGCAAACAAAAGCAAGCAGATTACGATTTTGGAAGAGGAACATCATAGAGGGGTTTCTAACAACATGACAGAGGTCTCTTCCTTTGTTACTGAGAGAGTATCTGTATAAGAGCCAACATATTCAGCAGTTGTCCTTGGCGGAATAGCAGAATTGCAAGCACTGCAGAAACCATCATATGCAAAGACATGTTATGATCTTGCAATTGAACTTAACAAGATACCTTCTGAGAAAATTCACTCAAGAAGTAAATGTGAAGGAAAACAGCAACAACTGTTGAGTACAAAATCATGGATTTTACAAATATTGCATTTTCCTCCATGAGAAACCTCCTATTGCATTCTAAAACCAAAGCTGAGTTAACAGCTTACATCCCAAGTAAAGCAATTCTGCTTGCCCAGAAGATAAAAAGAAGCATGGTAGCCAGTTGGAGAAATGAAGCCAAGTCATCAGATGGAATTGATGTTGGAGACATTGAAAGCACACATGCAGAGGCAGACACAAAAATAATTCTTCACTCATTTTATGTATCATATCGTCATGCTACCACCCTCCACATTGTTTTATCTGAATCTGCTGTTTTTGTCCTTTCACTGTCATGGTCACCGTTTTTCCATTCTGACAGCATGTTTGTCACAGCAGTTGGACCTAATACAAGATGTATAGATATGAACCATGTGTGCTCCTGATACAAAAGTGCAAGCATTAATAGGCATTCAAGCTCATTCAGGGTGTGATGTTACCGGGTGCTCTATGAAGAAAGGAAAACTTTCTGGAACGTTTTCAAGACTTCAGAAAAATAAATCCTTGAAGCTTTGGGAAGACATGAATGTCTAGAAGAATTTAAGAAGGAAGATGAACAATTGATAGTGTGATTAACTTGTCAAGTCTAGTTGCCAGTAACAAAGATTTCAGACAATGGTCAACTGTGTTGGTGGATGTTCACAAATAAAGAGATGCAAAGTGAAAATCAGCCGCCAACAAGATCCTCTCTAATAACATACATCTTAAGGACTCATTACCAGATGATGGAGTGGTGATGCGCTGATCAACAACACCTGAATCTCCCAGACCCATCACAATTCGGGTGGGAAAAGGCAGACACTCAATATTCTCCTAATTTGTTTACGTGTCCATGTGCACTACAATCAATAATGCAGCTGGTATGGTGTGCTAGTATCAAAGGGCAGTGTGCTGTGCATTGCAAATGATAAGCTCAGTCACTAAGGTGCACATAACTGTGTAAGTTTGGTGACTACGAAGACAGTTGTCATAATAATGATTTTGTGGATGATGTAAATTAACTCTGGGTCTCATAAAATGACCTGCAAAACCTTAATTCCTCTCTTCAAATGACTATGGGTATTGTAGTTTTAGGAGAAAGTTGCAAAATGTTTAGAATGTTCTAATTTAGTGAGCATACAGTCAAAGGTTTGTGATGAAGTAGCAATTATTCAAAAGGCTATATCTCGTAATCGGTAAAAGATATCAAAAGAAATTCCTCACATGAACTTTTCTATTCCTTATATCACCTTTACCAAAAAAATAAACTACTTAGCACATTTTTCATAGTATCACCCTAAAAGCAGTTAAATCTACAAAAAAAGGAGTATATGTAACTACGACCATCTCGGATTAATGACTACACACAGGCGCCCTGTCACAAATTCAGACAAAACACCTGGTAGTACATGATTGTATGCTTCATTATCAATGCATCCACAGCAGGCATAACTTCTCTTTATTCAAAATCCCATGGACTAGGTTATTGTAACAGTTTCCCCTGAACTAGCACCCTCATCCTGGTTGGAACCACTATCTTGCCCTGCACCTCACCAGCTCCCTCGTTCACTGGCCTAAAGTCTCCCTGCTCCAAAATGGCACTTTCTAAATGGCCAGTCTCTTCCACCTATGCCTCCTCTTTTCTCCCTCTCCTGGTTGACTAACTCAACGTATGACAGAGAGAATCTGCAATAGTTCAGCTCCTTATATTCTCACTGACACTCCCTCCAAGGATGTGTTGATTAAATTGATAATGTGCAACAACAAAAAATAAGTGACAAAGACAAAGGTATTGACAAAAGACTCATACAATTTGAACGGTTATTGGAACACACAAATCATAGGGGAGGTGACTGAATAGTACCGAGCACAGTAAGATATCGCAGGTTTCAGCAAAGATTTCACACAGTAAAGTTAAGGTGTTAGTAAACTGTTTTTGTTTTAAACATTTTGGATGGCAAAAAGGGAAAAAGAAGCCTGGAATACACAAAAGGAACATTTTTTGAAAGACATGTTGGGGTCCATGAGGAGCCACAGCCCATCAACATGGGTGCACATAGGTCTCACCTGGGGGATAAAGGGCGTTCACATCTGGAGAGACAACAACGGACTCTGAGACATGGTGGAATGCCCAAGCACCAGCAGAAGGCTGGGAGATAGTGTCACCAAGCCCACGAGTTGTCAAAGAGGAGCTGTTTGAAGTTAAAATTCTGTGGGGGCATCCCACTGTCATGTATCGGGTCCCATGACTTCCAGGAGAGAGCATTCATGCCGATGCCACACAGAGGAAAAGACCCTGCAGAGGGAACCACCATTAGAGGCCAAAGTCGGCTCAACAAGAAAGTACAGGGCCCAACCCACTTTGGGAAATGATAGGTGGAAAGTCAAAGGACAGGAGGGAGACAGCATTAGAGAACCAATCAGGAGGACATAGGGCCTCTACAAATAAGAAACATTTGTACTAAGGGGGTTCCTTATTCTTCTTGCAGATGGCAGAAGAAGAGGAAGCTGGCGAAAGAGAATACAACTAGGCCTACTAAGGAGGTTAATGGGCCACCACTAAGATGGAAGAAGACATCCAGGTAAAAACATCAAGAAGACATCTCCCTGCTAGAGGACACTATAGAGCAACCACTCCGTTGGGCCTTCCAAATACAGAGACAGCAGGCACAGGCAGATAGATTAATGTGAACTATATTACCCCACAAGCTCTCAGATGGTCGAAAAAAGGGAGCAACTAAAAGCACAGAAAGTACATTTTAGAATAAATGTACATTGGAATAAGGGTAAAAAGAGAAGATTAAGGAGGGTGACTAAAAGCACAAACAAACTGATTAAAGCAGGTAAAAAAGGGATGAACAAACACAAAATATATGATAAACATATGCAAAGAGTCCAAAGTGGGACCAATTAGGCATTAACTAACACTACAAACACAACACGTCCCCCTCCCACACTCTAGAACAAACAACTTGCAAGACTGTCCTGTCCACTCCTCTCTAAACAGCCAGCAATGGCCTCATAAAGTCCCTCTTTAATTTTAAGAATGCTTCAAGATCTCTGATTGGCTATTGCAAATCTTCTGTTGGGTATTGGGTCTCCTCATTAAATGGCAGGACTCATGCAGCCACCTTAATTTACAAGGTGGAGTTAGACTCTTGTAGAAAACCCTCGGCTGTCCAATTGGGCTTGTGGAGGATACACGGAAATAATCCAGATTCCCATTGGACACATTCAAAGAGATTTTAAATCAATGTCTACTTACATTATTGGTACCTCTTCTTCAAAGACTTTGACTGTTGGCCCTAAATCAGTGCAGTTATCTGTACTTGCTACTTTAAATTTTATTTTATTTTATTTATGTATTTAATATTTATATTGCGCCGGTAGCTCGCGAGCCTCGGGGCGCAGAAACAAGGACACGAGAACGGACGGAACAGATAGTGATTAGACAGAGCAGACGGGACAGTCACATAGAATTAAGCTAACTGAGGTATATGCCGTGATGGCCGTTTATTTGGAGATATGGGTTTTTACCGGTTTGCGAAAACGCGAGTAGTGGGTTTCCAGTCTAAGGTGGTCTGGTAGGTTGTTCCAAAGGTTGGCTGCAAGGGTTGGAAAGGCTCTACGTAAGCCACTTTTGAGTTTGTGAGGTGACGTAGCAATTTTAACAAGTTGGGATGATCTCAGTGTTCTATTAGGAACGTATGGTTTGATCCTAGTTTTTAAGTAGGTTGGTGCCTTTCCGTAGATGCATCTGTGAACGATGGTTAAGGTTTTGAAATGCACCCTAACTTCGATTTTCAGCCAATGAAGCTCCCTTCTGGAGTTGCTGATATGTTCTGTTTTAGTTTTGAGCTTGACAATTCTTACCGCGTTGTTCTGTACAATTTGGTAGCTTTGTAGGCATTGCTTGGAGGCACCCAGGACTAGAGCGTTGCCATAGTCAAGGCGCGATAAGATGGTGGCTCTTGCTATGGTCGCACAATTTTCCTCGGATATGAAAGGTCTGATGGCTTTTATTAGACGGAGGTGGTAGGCACAGTTTTTTTTGATGAACTGTACTTTGGCGTCTGCACCCAACGATGCTTCTAGCAGCATACCTAGGGTTTTAACTTTGCTTAGGACCGGAATGGGGGTATCTTTAATGTGAAAGAATGTGTAGGATGAGGGTAGCTTAGCACGAGCAGAGGATGAGCCGAAAATCATGAGTTCCGTTTTTTTTTCCGTTTAGGCACATCCAATTGGAGTCCATCCATTGCTCCACGTGGTTGTATATCGTGGTAAGTTGCTCGCTATCTTTCTGATAATTGCCACTTAGTTCAAATACAAGCTGCCTGTCGTCAGCATAGTTAGTGAAATAGGTGTTTATGTGGTCTAGAACAAGGCATAGGTATTTTAAGTAAAGATTGAACAGTAGGGGTGACATACTGGCCCCTTGGGGAACTCCACAGAGGATTTCTTTTTCGAGGGAGAACTTGTCCCCCCAGTGCACTCTGGATATTCTGTTTTTTAGAAAGGACATTATCCATCTGATGGCTTCATCAGAGCAGTTGGTGGTCTTTTTTAGCGCATTCGGGAGTAGGTTATGGTGGAGGAGATCAAATGCAGCGCTGAGGTCGAGTATAACGAGGAGGCCTGTCTTACCCTTGTCAATAATACCGAGCATTTTGGTCTGCAGATCTAACATGGCCGTCTCGGTACTGTGTGCGGGGCGAAAACCAGACTGCTGTGGGTGGAGGGAATTAGATTCCTCTACGTGTGCCTGGAGCTGCATGGTGGCAATCTTATCCATGATTTTGAGGATGAAGTTGCAGTTTGTTATGGGTCTGAGATTATTTGGATCGCGTTGGTCGAGATTGGGTTTTTTTACCAGAGGGGTTACTGTGACTTTTTTGAGGGCATTATGGACTTCCTGGTCTCTAAAAGAGGCATTAATGATCTTTGTCAGGATGGGGGCGAAAATGTCTATGTTGTCCAATATTATCTTAGGTGGAATGATATTCTCTGCACAGGTCGTGGGTTTCATGGTCGCCAGTACTTTGATCATTTCGCTGTTGTTGATCTCTGTGAACTTGAAAGTTCCAATACCTGCTGTTGCAGTCTCAGCTGGCAGAGTAACTGTCGTTTTTTTGTTGGTCAGGGAATTTATGATGGCGTCCCTGGCTTTTGAAATTTTGTTGAAGAAGGCGATCTGGGTGGCATCAAATGTGTAAGTATTTTCAACCCTAAGACATTACAAGTGCATCTTTAACAGAATATGTTGACCTGTTTAAAGGCAGTTGCACACTGTCTGAACTATACTGCCTGATGCAATTATTGAGGATGTAACATTTGAGGTCTTACCCAGTATAACTAGTAGCTGTTTTCTATCGACAGACTGATAAACTAGACTTTTAAATGTATGTAAATGGGCAAACACATTCTGTAGCTCATGTGCTTTTGGTTCAGCTGAAAACGATAATGCGAGGTCAAGGTGCATATTTAAGCTTGAGGTGCAATTTGGAGTGACTTAGTCAACACACCCATTGCACACCTATTACACACCCACTGCACGTGAATATTGAGTAACATCAATGCTCATTAGGCATCTGGGAGAGCATGATGAGTTTGTTTTACATGTCCCACTGCATTGTGTGCAAGGGCAATTGCACATCTGATTCTGCTGGTAGCTTTTACAACTGAAACTGAGCTTATACATGAACAATGGAAGCAGTGTGCTGCATTAGCCAAAGCACACACTCTTTGTAAATCGACCCACACAGGAGAGCATGTTACTTGTGGTTGCTTGATAACAAAAACTATTAAACAGCCTTTAACCATGGTGATTAGAAGTCTCAATTTTTCATATTTCAATATTTCCCAAAGGCTTTCCAACGGAGGACATATTATTGTTTAGCTGGTTTGTTGGGTTTCTTGACTCATACTGCATCACACATTATGAGCTGCCTATATCTCTGATTAAGTTTCTTTTTCTAGCATATATATAATTGAATTAGAGCTCAAAAGTGTCTATAAACATGTCTATAAGAAGTTATGTTTCTGCACAGTATTCGGTCTTCCCTATCTGATGTAAAGTAAATGTCTCTTTCCTGGGTGAAATGCAATGCCCTTAGGGGGTACTTTTGTAATACTCTGGAATAGTAAAACATGTGCAAAAACACACATAAAAGGATTGCACATGTTTTTTTTAGGAGATGTTACTACTCAGAGTGATTATTGATTAGACTCTCGACCTCAGGAGTAGGAGTCAGCAGTGCCCTAACGACTGTTCAAACAAAGGTCCACCTCTACGAAGCCCTGCACATGCAGTCAACACCGTCGTACACCGAAGAGAGTCATTCTGTTCTAAGACCAGGTCTTTCCGGAGTACTAATCCCTCTGCACTTCGTGCAGCCCACAACCATCCCAAGGCCCCAGCTCACTCCAATGACATTTACTTAGAGTGCACCAAAAGCTCTGCTGCAGCATGCAGCCTCTCAGGCCACACAATGTATCAAACCTACACCCCGACGACAGCCACATCAGGCACACGATCCACCGCTGTGGTGTCGACATTGCAAAACTTTCTGTTTGTTATACTGCTCGCTGACCACATTTGCAAGGCGTTGTGCAAGTTATTGCCTTCATCACAACGGGTTGTACTATACCCCTTTTCGTTCTAAATCCCTTTTTTCCTAGCCCAACCTACCATACTGCACGTTTTACTTGCCTGCTATAGCTATTGAATGTTTTAAGTTAAAAACGCCTGCTGCGCCTAGCTCATCAAAATGTATTGCTTTATACTATGCAGCCGTGCACCCTAGCATCAGCCTATTGTTTGTATCACTGTTTTGAGCTCAAACGCCTGCTTTGCATGCTCAATGCGATGTCCTGGCTTATGCTATCCACTTACAATTGTGCATTCTAGCCATGCATGATGTACTGAAACTTTGTTTAGCCTAAGCCCTCATGCTGCAATCCGCTGTACCGCATCCCACCATACAGCTATGTTCATACTAGCATCCTACTTTTTCACCTTATAGCCAAATCCAAAACAGCATATTGAACTAGCTTAACTAGCATTTCTAGAACTGCTAAACTGATCTACTCAAACCGACCCCAGGGACTTGACATTCTTCCTTGCACCCTACGGTGTATACTAGCTGCCCTTACTACTGCCGTAGTTGGCTTTACTCGACCTCCAACACCTCAGCACCGAATCATCCCTGCCCAGTAACCCCTGGAACCAAGACATGGATGGCCCATAGACCGACCCACTCGAAAGACATTCCCCCAACTCCCTTCCTAACCTCCTTCAAAAGCCACCAAACCACGCGCCCATCTACCTCACTCCACTGCTCATACCGTGGACTACACTGCTCGTAGACTTTCAATGCTGAGGTATCTCAATGAGGCATACAGCACCTTACTTGTGCCAAGCCTACTTCCATTAGGAATCTATCCTTAGGCCTGCGCACATCTCATCTAGCAGGCACGAAGAGTAACAAGCCTGTCGCTCCCCAACATAACACGAACGGTTATAGGTTAAAGGTGCGAATTAAAAATTTCAAAATACAATAGGTTCGAAACAAAAGGACTGAAAACAAAAGGTTCGAAACATTTTTATTTTTTTACATTTTATTTTTTGGGCCCCCCAACCCCTGTTTTTGTGGTAAAAAACACTTTTTTTACCTATACGAAAACCCCAAAAAATATATATAATTTAAAAAAATCAAACCTTTTGTTTTCGGTCCTATTGACCCGAACCTATTGCATTCAACCCTTTTGTAATCACACCTTTAACTGGACACCAACACCAACCACACCCTCAAAGTTCTTCACAAACCAACATTAAGCAACCAACCCTATTGCTTACAACTTACAACACCAATCCGAATAGCCATCCCATCCCACTCCAATGTGCCCTTATAAAAGCATGCTTGCTCCCAGCCCACGCCACTGAGATCCGTGATCTACTCACTAACCTTGATCTTGATGCTCTCGCCATCACAGAATCTTGGCTGCACGAAGCAGCTGGACCTTCCATCGCCATAGCCCTCCCACGAGGATACACCGAACTCCGACAGGGAAGACTACTATGAAAGGAGGGGGAGTAGTCCTCATAGCCAAGAACTCCCTGTCTCTCAGACAAATCAACGCTCAACTAGGGGGTAAAGCCGAAGCTCTGAAGGTGAAACTCTCACTCTCTTCAAACTGCACTATTGACATCTACATTAGTTACAGACCCCCAGACCCATTACTTGACTTCCAGGAAAGGCTACTGCATCTACTAGGGGAGAATCTAAAAAGACTCCACCAAATCCATACATCTGGGTGACTTAAACCTTGGTCTCAATGATCCTAAAGATAAACAAGCCAAGTCTCTGACCAAAGCACTTCAGGACCTTGGGTTCGTACAACAAATCCCAAACCCCACCCACATGAAAGGACGTATCCTAGACTGCGTAGCAGACCACAATTGTGAAGCTAACATCAGTTCCAACAGCCAGTCCCTCTGGAAAGACCACCACCTCATTCATTTCTCCATCCCCACTGTTTTTAAAACAGTTGTATATTGTATGTTTACGTGTATGCCTCCTACCTGTACCTCTCGACACCTGTATTCTCTGTACCTGACTATATGTGTATCTATGCTGTAAATATTCTTGTGATGTTGTGCGCCCAGCTACCTAAGCGTTTGGTGTGCCTTACAAATAAATAAACAAACAAACAAACAAAACCTCACTGAACACTCCTGCACTGCCTGCAATAGCTTGAAGCACATGCAACCTTACGAGAGACAAGATCTTTCTGTTCCTAGATGTTCCAGCCTTCAAGCCTCCATTCTCCAAAGACCCCCTTGCTCTGGCTGAAATATATAATACTACAATCAATAAAGCAATCGACTCCATTGCCCCTCTAGAAAAAAAGAAAGAAAAATGAAAGATTCACGCCAACTCCTGGTACACTACAGAAATCAAAGAACTGTGCACCCTCAAGCAGAAAGTGCTTACTAAGTGGCAATCTGATCCTCAGGATGTCACCTTAGCTGCCTACAAGAAACTCGCCACCCAATACAAAAACCAGAATTGCCAACATCAAATTGGAATCCAAGGAAATGTTTGCCATTTTCAAGGAACTTGCCACCCCAGCAACCAGTACCCAAGATGTTGTGAAAGACAAACCCTGGTGCGCGAGCATCCAAACAGCCATGCTCAATAAAACAGATCTCCCACAAAATAAAATTAACTCTCAATATAATGCCCTGCCTAATTTCAACTTGCCAAGCAAGCCTATTAAAAAAAAACACAATAAGAATAAGACACTTTTCGCCTTTAGAGATGTGTCAGAAGTAGAAGTGCTAACCATCCTTAAACAAATAAAACCATCTAACTGCAAGGGCGAGACATGCACGACTAATCTCATCAAAGATTTCGCAGACACCCTAGCACCATTCCTGACAGCATTCATAAATGCGTCATTCGCGTCCAGCATGATCCCGCCATGTTTGAAAGAAGCCTGGGTCCGCCCAATCCTAAAAAAAAACAACCCTAGACCCAGCCTCTCCCAACAACTACAGACTCATCACTATTGTTCCCTTGCTGCTAAACATTGTAGACAAAGCTGCATACATTCAAATACAACAATGTCTGGAAACAAACAACATCCTGGGAAAGAGGCAATCTGGGTTACACCCAGGGCATGGGACTGAATCAGCCTTACTAGTCCTAAGATCCAAATAGGGGAAATAATGGACGAAGGAAAGGCTGCATTACTCCTCCTCCTTGACCTGTCTGCTGTGTTTGATCTTGTGGACCACAAGACTCTCTACAGTCAACTCATAAACTCAGCCCAATTCTCGCAGGTAGCCACCACCTGGATAATCTCATTTCTTGAAGGTAGAGGCATGAAGGTATTCTCAGATCAGGCCTGTGCTGCACCTACCACCATCCACTGCAGAGTCCCACAGGGCTCCTTAACCTCACCCACTTTGTACAGCATTTTTACCCCAGGTTCTCATCCCACTGACTGGCTCATATGATAAAGACGCAGAAAAACTAAGCAAAACCTAGGCCACCATGCAAGCATTGATGGCAGAACATGATCTTTGCCTCAACAGGGAACAGGGATAAAACCAAACTCCTCCTGGTAGGCCCCAAGGAAACACTCTTTAACCTTGACAAAAAATACAAAACTTTCAACATAGACAATTCCCAAATTTATGTTTCAACAGCAGTGAAAACTCTGGGAGTATACATCGACTCCACTCTCTATTACCCGCCAAGTTAGCGCCATTGCTTCCTCAGCCGCATTCACAACCAAACTTATCAATGCAGTCAAACCATACCAATCCACTAGTAACTCTCTCTCCATAGCCAGAGCAACCATTGGGGCCAAACTAGACTACTGTAATGTTCTAATAGCCGGCACTTTGGCCAACAACCTTAACAGATTACAAATAATACAAAATAATGCACTTAGGCTAGCTCTGAGCATTTCCAAAAGGAAGCACATCTCCCTTGCGAGACGCAATGCCCACTGGCTCCCGGTCAAAGAACGGATACTTTTCAAAATCCTTTCCATAACCCATAAATGCCTCTCACTCACAGCCTCCTCTTACCTCTCAGAAAAAATAGTCAGAGCTACCTCCTCTAGACCTAAGCAAACACCTCACGTCATTCAGCTGATAATGCCCTCCTTCAAAAGAGCTAAAGCTGGAGGTGCCAGCTTCATATTCCTAGCTCCCAAACACTGAAATGATCTCCCCACAACTCCAAGGAATGAGACCTCTCTTATAGCCTTCCGCAAATCACTCAAAATGAAGCTATTCAATTAACTCACTCCATCATATGTTTCCCACACATACAGCCAGTCCACCTAGGCCCCTAGTTTCCTCAGACCCCCAAGGTCTCTATAACCACCTAACTTGTAACTTGTCTGCATTGGTTAAGTTCAATGTAACCATCGCATGTCCTGTATTAGGTTCACTTTAACGCAGAACCTCGGGTATGTCCACTTAACTTACCTGTCTTGTATTAGGTTCACTGTGACCTAAAACCACAAACAGGTGCTCCTGCCGTTTCTCATGTAAATAAGTAAGCATTGCGGTAACAGCACCACGATGCCCCACAGCCACTTTATGTCCTTTATAAATGTAAATAATAAAATAAATAATAAAATAATTATGCAGCTTTGCCAGGCAGAGCTGCAGTAATGAAAGAAAGTGTGGTTTCTGCCTGCCCTATACCCTCCAAATACATTAAAACAGCATGTTTGCCATGTTCAATGTTTGCAGCTATTGTGTGAATGGACCTGCGATCTCTGAATACCTAAGTAGGTCATCTATTAAGAAGCGAGTGCATGGGTGTCTGTAAAGCAAGTTTATTGTATAAACGGCCAAAAGGAACTAGATGACACTGTGGATACACTCCTACAAATCTTATTACAAAGTCATTGCCCCACGCATGATTGGTCAAATCTACACAAAGAAATGCCATTTCAGATTTGCAGCACACCCCTTTCCAGGATCTTTTCATAGCAGCTTGTGATGTTGTTCCATAGTTCCACATTCACACAACAAACATAATTCATTACAGATTCCATCTGATAAAGGAGGGAGAGACCTAAGCAAGTTCCGTTTGAACTGGCGATAAATATCTTATCTGCCCAGACTTTCTGGCATCCTTATTTCCCACTAGTCTATAACACTACAAATTCAGCACGCATTGCCTCTGGTCAAATCCTAGGAACCTGATTGAAGCCCATAAACCATATGTCCACTCTGGCCTTAAGCGCTCCAATGCAGCAGATTTATTGCCCAGCTCCAAACTGACCCTACCAGGTGGCCGGTCTTCCCTGTACAATGAATAACAGTCTCCCATGTACTTAAAAAGATTACAAGTTGTAAAAACCTGAGCCTTGTCATAGCTGACCATTCTGATGTTATTGCAGCTGCCCGATGCCTTCCCTCAACCTCTAACCTTGCTCAAACAGCATTTAAATTTCATTGCCCTACGAAGTGCAAATAATGCATGTAAACCCAGGTCCTCCCAGATTTGCTTGTGTTTATATCACTGCGTAATCCAAGCTATGAATATTTAACAGCAGCATCTGAAGTGTACGTAATTGCACATTTCCACTCACATATATGAAATAAAGTTAGTTTTAAAATGACTCCCTTATTGTTCCAAATGGTGCATTTCTTGAGTGGGGGTCATAAAAACAAATGTGCCCTTCCTTTATGTTTCAAAGCATTTTGAAGTCAATTTGATAAGTCTTTCCAACAATGGGACAAATTCCGAGATCACATTTTGGCGCAAGTGATGAGATGCAATTGCTAAAAAAAAACAGTAGGCCCATTCAATTTTTCACCCCTTTTCACATATCAGGGGATGGATCTGTGCATTTTAAACCAAAACCCGAACACATTAACAGGAGATATTTTTCAATGCAAAGAAAGGAAGGTCATCTCAACACTAATTTATGCCAGGAGGCTGGACAATGCCTCTTTGTGCCACTGTCAAGCAGCTAATGAAATGATTAGGTCCCCTTTGAGAATATGGTGACCTGAGAACCTCTGAAAGTAGCACAAATTCTCTGCACTTATTTCATTTATACTACTTTTTGAGAATCTGGCTCCTTGTCTCTTTTACGTCATGCAAACAGCCCTGACCTAGTCTAGCTTTCTCTCAAATCGTATTCAAAATGTATCCCAACAGAGTTTCTGGAACCAAGTTACCCTTACACTTACCTAGATCTATATAGCAGAAGAAGTCTCTTTTATATGTGTGAATAATTACTACTGCTCTGCAGGGGTACAAGCTGGTTCAATGAATGCAAAGCAGCAGTTCAAAGAAATTTGAAGTGAGTGCCAAAACTGGTCTTGCAGGTAATTGAATGTGGCCGCTCGTTTTCGAGGATGGTTTGAAGCTGAAGAATACAGGAATACACTTGCCTGGAAGGAAAGAGAAGCCCACAGAAGACCTACATGTAGAAGCCCTTTCTACAGCCCCCTCTGCTCTGTCTGAATGTTCTAACTCTGACCCTTTCCTCAGCCTGCAGCTTCAAAGACCCTTTAGTATGAACGACTGTGGCTTGTTCTTTTGTTGTGGGTCTACCTCTTTGAAGGTTGGTCCCCAGGAGTCTTCCTGCTGGGAGTTTTCTACTGGGCTGGAGACATGTTACTTAACCTACCAAGAGATCAAAGGAGACAAAGCCCTCCTGTCCTGATCATTTAGCAGACCCAGGCCATCTGGCTAGAATTCACATAGTCTTTCAATGGCTATGTTGAGCTCACATTGTTCACAAGTTTATTATACAAATCTGATGTGTCTTTAATAATTGTGTGAAGTAATAGTCACTGTACAAAAATGCAGGTGTGGCTTATTATTAGAGATGATCCTGCCACCAGACAAGTAGCTCATCATAATTATGCTGGTTTTGGTACAGATATAAATGCAACCTCGGTCTGCAGTAACTTCACTGTTCCATCATTGTCAAAAAAGTCACCTGTGACCTTTCAGTCTGCTCTGTGCCAGTGAAGAGTGGGCACTGCATATTAAGTAGACTGATACCGCAGTAAGGCACAGATGTGAACTACGCTTTTGAAATGGATCTTTCTGAAAGAAGGGTCTGTTCAGCTGACTACCCTTTCTGAGATGGATTAGCCACATGATTTTGTTATTATCAAAAATCAAATATACTAAGGACCCTAAACCCTTGCCTCTTGACAATCCTTCACAGTCTGACAAATAACATTCTATCTGTTTCACTTTGTTTCCTTTGTTTTTGTTTATTTGAGATGCGTTCATGATGATGTACAGATCCTCTATTGAACATAATAAATGCATTTTTTTTTTACCAGACTTGAAAACGAATCTAGTGTGACATTTAAAGAATGCATACATTTTGAAAGGTGATATTGAGAGGGGAATTGTTCCTTGTTTGCAGATTGATCGATTTGCACATTTTAACCTTACGTTTAATTTTTGTAACAACATTTTTTATTGGGGCAACTATTCGTCGGGGTTTCCTATATTTTTGCATTGAAATACATGTTTTTCTGTGAGCTTCTCTCTTCAATTCAGATTGAACACAGTTGTTTGACCATATAAAAATAAAACATCACAGAAAACCAAATACAGAACAATATTTTATGGCACCGGCAGCTTCTCTATTGAAAATGCAACGCATTGATCTGTTACATTTTGTAAATGTTGTAATGCTATGCTGTGCCATGTATAATTTATAACAAAAGTGCCGAAGTCCATTCATTAATGTGCATTTCTTCCATTATCTGTTTCCTGAACTATGAAGTCTGCAAACAATTAAATCGTCTATGCAATTAAACTGAACCAACACTGCAATGCCTAATTGTGTTGACAGTATCTATTTACTGGTAGATCTTGACAGCCATCTGCAAGCGGTGTCGGAAGGAATATAGCTAGATCATGTGTGCCAACACTAACTACCTTATATAAGATCGTAAATAGAGCCGATACTTTAGGAACACATATGATAGATATACGAAGTAAAGACATGTGCGGCGCATATATTTTCATCCAGCGATTATGTGACAGGAACGGTGTCATGAAACGCTAAGAAATAGTTTAACTGGTGTTAAAAGCATGTGTTGAGTTTGAGCCAGATGGCCTTACAGATCGCACAACGTATTGATCGCATTATAGTGGCGTGCAACGTTATAAATATGGATTTCCATTTTTTTTTAATGAAGTTTCATTAAACGAAACTTCACAAATGTTAAATGATTATGGAGTTCAGTCTTAACAGCCGTTCCTGTTCCCATCTGTACACAGTTCTGCAACACAACTTTTAGCTGAGAAAGTTAAGATTCCAGAGGTGGGCACCAGACTTTAATGAGCCATGTATTTGGCTACACTACAGTGGACCTGCCATGGGTCAGACCTTAGTAATATGGAGGTACAGGTGCATTGTCATATTTATGTCACAACTTTCAGTTTGTTTATAACGTTTTTTATGTTTAACGGTTCACAAATTGCGTATGATCGCATTCCCGCCAGAAAGAATGCACTCTTCATTATCTGCACCCTTCCACCTGCACAGTTTAAGTTCACTTTGCAGACAGACCAAGCTCATGTAATCACTTAACCATTCAAACACAACACAGAGCAAAAAAACAAACAAAGGAAACATACAAATCTCAAAATCGGAGTGTGTCCCTTTTAATGAGATTCCGCCCAACAGTTGTTGTATCTGGGGAACCAGTTACCTAACTTGGAAACTGTATGCACTAACTTAATCTAACCAGTAAACGGACTGATATATCTACGTTGAAACCAACACCAGTTTTGCGAGAGAAGGTGTAGATACTATTAAAGATAACAAGCCAAATACTGTGCACAGACTGCTGTAAGAACAGCAAAATTAAAGCATTCAACACATATTTTATATACAAAAGTTATTGAAAAGTCAATCACGGAATACAATGTCATTACCATGCTATATCAAAATAAGATCATGGACACTTAGTAGTGAGCTGTGACATGTCCCCTCCTCTCCAGAAGATGGATGACCAGACTGCGAAAGATTAAACACCTTGGCGCTGACTTTAAACTAATCAGTTGAAATCTGTTAGAACAATTGAAAATAAAATTGTCATATAACTGAACTTTGAAGAAATGTAGAGCTGGCAAAGAATGGATAGGAAGGGATACTAGTCAGGTCTTCATCTTTTCTATGATCTAACCATCCTTTAAAAACTCTGTGATGGTGACGGGTGACGATTTACAACTTTCATATCTTACAAATGTGCACAAAATGTATTACATATTTTGTTACACATAATTCGTTATGCACATTCAAATAATTGTGCATCATTGTGCATAATGCTATATTTTAATTTCCCGTCCCTTAGGCCTCTCATGTCCGCAAATTCGTTAACAAACAAACTGTCGTCCATTCATCCTCTCCATCTTCCAGACCACCTCACCCTGGATACTGTGCTAGCCCCGACATTTCCATGTATATGGATATGTTATGTCCATAACTGTGATCCTTTCCTGGACATCTGTGGTACAGTGCTATTTTGCAGGATAAACCAGTGTGTAATATATGCTCATATATCTATCTAAAGTTCATTGAGTAAACACAACTGAAAACTCAGTTACAAATGAACATTTCTCATGAAAAGTGAAACTCTCATATACAATGAAACCTGTTTTTTAGGCACCCCAATAACAGACCTGTAATGTAATTTACTATCAGGTGGGCACGTAAGTGATTTATATAAATTAACAAGACAACTAAAACATGCTTTGGTGTGTGTTAACAAGTTAATTTAAACTTTTTGTGGATTTGGTAATCTACACATTACTTAGGTGGCTTGTGTTACTAGACCTCCATCAAGTCATGGATAAAAGATGTTTACTTCCCAAGTAAAGGCATTTCTAGATCATTCCATGAACAGGCATGAATTTGTTCTCACAACGTCACTAAAAACAGAGGGCATTCAAAAACACTGTGGTCTAGAGAATTATATCTACCTATAATAAGAACTAGTGAATTATTGCTTAGTGCTGTAGTTGTATGACGTCACAGATGGGAAGGAATGGTAAGAACTTTACTTTCTATCTCTTTTACAGCATGCTGAAAACCACTACTCTTCTGGCTGTACTCCGCCAGAGGTAAGAATTTTCTTTTGCACAAGAAGGCTTTATGAGAGAGAGTCCATTACTGAAATGGATCATTTTAGTTTAAACAAGCCTAACCAAACTTGATCAAAGCTACTTCTAGGATCCTGGTGTAATAATTAAGGAAGGTCACTGCAATGTTCTTAAAAATACATACAAGGAATACACTATTTCCATTTTTTAACATAAAAGATTTGGGCCCATGCACCTACAATTATTTGTTGACTAAAACAATCTGTGGGGAAGGAAGCCTAGCTTTGTTGACTGCCACCACCGAGGAAGAGAATATTCTTTACGAAATTAAGACTGAACACACTGCCATTGGCTGCATTTACATTGAAATGTGTCTCTGTCGCGTCAAATAAATATATCCCCATTGACTAAATACGAAAGAAGATGAATTACATTTTGGGGATAATTCATGGAATCAGGTGCAGATGTAGCACACGCGGCTGGCGCAGAGAGGGAGCGTGCGCCAGCGTGTGCCAGCCGCATGCACCAAACAGCATTTAGGCGCACCGCATATTCATAGATTTCCCAGGCCATTTACAGCCGTGGCACAGCGTACATCCAGCAGCTCCAGTTACGCACCCAAGAACGCCCCTTGCGCCAGAAAAAGCCATAGAAATCCCCAATACGGCGCAAAGGGCCACGCGAACCCTGGACAAGCTTATAGCCCCCCTACACCGTAATTGCCTGAAAAACTATGCGTACCCCGCTCACGTCAGCCAAAACACATGATAATCTATTTGTGCACCCCCTTGAATATGTGTACCCCGCTCGCACCTTCAAAATCACATGAAAAAAAAAGGCCTATTGTAATCCTGGGAATACGTGTACCATGCACGGGCAGCCAAATCGCATGAAAATCTCCTTGCATACCCCCTTCAATACGCGTACCCCGCCTGTGCCAGGCAAATCGCATGTAAAATGTCCCCGCTGTGGTGTGGGCTGCCTGCGGGGCAGGGTCACGGGTGATGGGCTGCCTGTGGGGCATGGTCAAGGGTGTTGGGTGGTTCCCTGTGGTGTGGGCTGCCTGTGGGGCATGGTCAGGGCTGTTGGGTGGTCCCCTGTGGTGTGGGCTGGCTGCAGGGCATGGTCAGGGTTGATGGGGCATCCCCTGTGGTGTGGGCTGCCTGTGGGGCATGGTCAGGGGTGGTGGGGTTACCCTATGATGTGGGCTGCCTGTGGGGCATGGTCAGGGGTGATGGGCTGCCTGAATGGCATGGTCAGGGGTGTTCGGTGGTCCCCTGTGGTGTGGGCTGCCTGCAGGTCATGGTCAGGGGTGATGGGCTACCTGCGTGGGATGGACAGGGGTGTTGGGTGGTCCCCTGTGGTGTGGGCTGCCTGCGGGGCATGGTCAGGGGAGATGGGGTGTCCCCTGTGGTGTGGGCTGCCTGTGGGGCATGGTCAGGGGTGATGGGTCAGGGGTGATGGGCTGCCTTCGTGGCATGGTCAGGGGTGTTGGGTGGTCCCCTGTGGTGTGGGCTGCCTGCGAGGCATGGACAGGGGTGATGGGCTGCCTTCCGGGGCATGGCCAGGGGTGATGGGGCATCCCCTGTGGTGTGGGCTGGCTGCGGGGCATGGACAGGGGTGTAGGTAGGTCCCTTGTGGTGTGGGCTGCCTGCACACTTGCGTACCGCGGAATACACGTACCACGCTTGTGCCAGCCATATCGTGTGAAAAGTGCACTTGCGCACCCCGGAATACACGTAACCCCCCGATTGTAGCAGGGATGGTATCTCCACCAGCCTGGCTGTGGTGGCTTGGGCAGGTCCACAAGGGGCCCTGGTGGCATGTGGGCCGGAAGACGGCATGGAGTACGACTGGTGCATAGTGTGTAAAAAGGAGGATAGGGTCCCAATAGCATCCAGCACATGGTGGAAACCCCTGACAATGAACCCTCCTAACTGGTTCATGTTGGCACACACCTCTTTGTGATGATGTGCGTGGTCCCCCCAGGAAGCACACACATCATCATGAATCGTGCGTGTGTACAATGCGATACCGATTAGGACAGGCTCAACCCTGTCACGGATTGCCACGTCCATAGGTTGAGGAGTGTCAGATGACGTGGACCCCCCCCCACCTGCGGACGTGCCTGGGACTGGGCATCCCTGCCGGTGCATGGTGATGCAGTCTCAGTATCAGGGACATGATTAGGCACAGGCCCCTCCACGGCAATCTGTGTTGCCTCCTGCCCCTGGACTGCACCACTTGCACCAGTGGAATGACCCAAACCAGGCCCCATGTGTGGGTCTAATGCGGCCTCCTCCTCCTCCTCACCCACCAACAACCTGGATGGCTCCCCACCGTCTTCCGCTCTGGACAGCCCCTGTGGGGCCCCACCTGCCCGTACCGCTGCTGAGGAGCCCACTTATGTCCTCTGCCTCTTGGGCATCCCCTCGGCAGGGCTGGCCTTGGATGCGCCACCAGTCCCCTCGCTCCCAGAAGATGACATGTCCTGGGAGGGTGACTGGGCCATGCGTCCCCACCTGGTGGAGGCATCCCCGCCGCTCTGCTCCACAGTGCCATCTCCACCCCCTTCCTCAGTCGCTGCTGTAGATAGGGAGAGATTGAACACAAGCATCAGGGTACTGAACAATAGCCTGCTAGACACAAAGCAATTGAACATGAGTGGCACTATCAAACGTCACTTCCATCATCACCCTCCACAACACATGGGTCAGTGCAAGCAACACACATGCAGACACAGGCATGGCACTTGCAACAGACATTTTCATCCATGTCCAAGGCACCATTGGAATATCCGATGGGGGGCTGAACGTCACATGCATCATGGTACATGCTGATCACATGCACACACACCACCGGACAGTCATGCATCTTGCCATGTCTGCCTCCCGACACAATGGATTCATGGACAACTAGGACCATTAGTGAATTCACACATCGTGATGGTCATGTGTCATGCATCCATAGCATTTCCAAGTCACATACACACTACTCAGAAACACGTACATGTACACCATGCATGACCATGACGGTGACATCAGCATCCATGTCTCACACCCCAAACATGGCCAAGTCCAGACACAGGCATGACATTTCTGCATCGTCAAATGCTGGTGCACATCATGCATTGCAACACAGACACCATTGACATGGAACAGTCTTCAGTACGCTCACATGCATCACTTTCGTGGCCCTGAATGCAGACATACATACATGGGGCATGCTAGACATGAGGCCAAGGTGCACACTCCTGCCACACCTCAACATGCATTATGCTGGACAAGAACACATGGACACTTACCACTCGACTCCAGGCGGGTCTGCAGCTGGAAGACCTGGTGGTGAAGCACTGGGTGTGTGCGCTCCAGGACCCGCATTTGGATGTTGGACAACTGGTTCCAGCCCCCACTTCTCCACAAGCTGCTATGAGGCACCGGGCCTTGTTGTGGGTCCTGGACATGAAGTACTCCTAGCGCTTCAGGACACGTGGTAGTCGCGGGATGCCACCCCCTCTGCGTTGATGGCATCCACAATGTCCAACCAAATCTTCCTCCGTCCTTCCTTGTCGAGGCACGATATTGGTTAGAAGAGGGCATCCTAATGCCTCAGGACTTCCTCCACCAGGATGCCAACTTCATTTGCAGTGAAGCTGACAGCCCTCTGCCTGTCTGCCGGGGGGTTGTCACTGGCCTCGGATGGTGTTTGGTCTGACATGGCAAACCCCGAGGCAGGTGTGGCTGGGCAACTGGGTCCTGGGGCTGGGCTGTGGAGAGATGGTACACCAGTCAGGAGTCTTCTGGGTCAGCAGAGGTGGTCTCAGGAACAGGATCCCTGGCAATGGCTTCTGTGCAGGCACCAAATTGCAAGGCATTTTGGCAGCAGACAGGCTAGCAGCAGCAGATGGCTCGTTGGAGACTGCTCGTGGCTCTGGGTGGCAGGTAAATGGCCTTCTTGGCAGGAGCATGGTCTTCCATGTGTTGTCGTGTGGCCAGCTTGAGGCAGTGAGTCCGCACGTGAAAAAATAGCATGTGAGCATGTAATTCGAGGAACGGCCCTTAGTGCGTAAGCACGTAAGTGACGTTATGCACATAGGCGTTGCTTTCCGCACAGGTTTAAAGGTCCACGTAGGAAGGCATTTTGCTGTATGTGCTAATTGTGGAGAGCGAGCATGTGATTCTTATATTTCCTTTGGGTTCACACGCGGTTACTTCACAACGGTTGCAGTGCGTACTTCTTGTTTACTGCGGCAGAGCTTAATTCTTGTTTTGGCGGGGAAGCGTGTGTTTTTTTCTCCAGGCGGACAGTGAGTCGCGCATGTATTATTCCCACTGTGGTTGCCCCAGTGTTTTGGGTACCCCATTCACGAGGTCAAAGTAGCCTGTGTGTTGCACGCATATGCATTTTTTGTGTTTCTGGGTGCCACAGCATACTGCGGGACCTTAATTCCATGCACGTGGGCTACTAAGGGGTCATGTGCATGTTTGTTTTTGTTTTTGGGGTGCCCGAGCATTGCATGATCCATCATTTTCCCCCAGGGGTCACAGACAGACTTGCAGGAGCACAGGGGTACCTATTCAATCTAGTACCCGGCCCCCTTCACCCCAATTGCCCAGGACAATTGTTTTCTGCACCTCCCATTCGCACAAGTACATCAGTGCCATCGTTGGGAGGCGACCAAGTGGTAAGGGAGGCAAATCTGGGCAACCTCTGAGAGGTGTCTGCAGTAGGGGACATGGCCAGGATGACCAGGGGGGCCAAGGTGGCAGCGGTGGGCGACGTGGGCAGGGTGGCCCAAGAGGGCAGTATGTCCAGGACTATTCAGGGACACCTATGCCCCCCCCCAGTGGGTCAGGGAGATGCAGCTGGCACCATCCTAGCTCAGGCCCTGCTAGCCTGGCCCAGATTGGTCATGCAACAGGCACGGCATGACTCACAGGTCACGAAGTCCAAGCCATGTGTGGTGACGAAAGTTGCTGTCACCAGGCCACGCGGATCTGGGGCAGCAATGTCATCTGCTGCCCCGAGCAGCCAGGTTGTGGAGGCTGCAGGGGCAGCTGCAGCTGACACCACCCCGGCTGTGAGTCACCCAGCTGGGACAGTGTTGGTCCCGGCCCCTCACACCGAGGCAGTTGTGGCGCTTGGTCCTGGCAACAGCACCCAGCAGCCAATGCCTGCAGTGAGACCTTTGGTCATCGTGCCATTGCCTGCTTCCAGTCGCCAGCCCACCTGCGCTTCAGCCCCTACAGACCGGAGTGGCGTAAGTCAGTTAGGGTCCACACCACCTCTCCAGAAGAAGCATGCTCTTGTGGAACAGGCTAGGACCCCAGACACGGCTCGGTCAACTGGCACATCAAGGAAGCAGAGTTTCAATGATGTGGAACTGGACGCACGTGTGGACAACACGGCCGTGACATGCTGGTGATGGCAGGGTGCAAAACTACTCCTGCTCAGCATAGGGCCCACTGGAAATGCATCTCAGACCACATTAGTTCCTTGGGATTTGTGAAGCGCACAACTGATGATTGCTCGAAGTGTTGGAATGACCTCAAACGCCAAGCTAAAAAAGAAAAGCTGGCTTCCAATTACACCTCTACTCTGCTGACTGGCATTTGGTCACCACCAGAGGAGGGTGAACTCACAGAACATGAGGCAATCACTGGAGAGTTAATCGCAGAGGATCAGATCCAAGGCGTGGGAGACCTCCCAGATCTTGAGACAATGTCCGGTGAGTGTCCATGCGTGTGTGTCCAGAACATGTGTATGTTGCTTCGGTGATGTGTTGTAATCGAGTGCCAGGTCAGGCTATGTAGTCATAACTGCCATATGTGACCCATGTAGTGCCTCCAAGCCATCCCCCGCCTTTGGGTTTGGGGTTCACTCTATCCCTACTAACCACTGCAAACACTTTGTACATGATGACTGCACTTGCCCTTGAACTGCCATCATGACAAAACATTGTAATTATGTTTTTGTCTCTTTATTGACTGCTGAGGACCTACACATGTACTACACCCACTCACTTCTGAGCCCTGTTTCAACCTTCAAGATGGCAATTGACTTGTGTCATGTCAAAGTGACCTACCATTGTGTATCCGTGTGCCTCCCATCACTGTATTTGAACACACTGGTGTTGTTGCAGTGCGTGATACATGTGTGTTTTGTCACACTCTTTTGCATGTTCTGTTTGATGAAATGCATTTTACATGGATGGGGGACAGTAGTGATTAACTCCCATCTGGATGTACTTGTCAGTTCTGTCATGGCTATGCTACGTGCTATCTGTGTGCTGGCATCTGTCATGTTTGTGGATGGTCCATGCCATTCACAGGCTTATGTGTGATGCAGGTGCTATGAACCATACAGCACATGTGTTGCTTTTCCATTTTAGACTAATCTGTGTGTTCTTTCAGGGTCCCCTTCCACTTTATTGCCACTGCTTGCATGGCTGAGTTTGTGTCATGTGTGACATGTCTGATTAATGTATTGGATGTCAACATTGTGATGCCTATGTGTGTGGGCTATGCTGTTCACGTGGGTGTTCATGACTTCTTTTTCATTTTGTGCAGGTGATGAGGCACTGGTAGCTGTGGAGGAGGAGGAGATGGCGCAGGGGCAGGAGTACTCAGAGCCCCAACCAAGCACCAGTGGAGAACATGGGGTGGTGTTGCACGAGAATCCATTGCTCCTACAGACCATCCTGTCCACAGGTGTCTCTGAGTACACCTTTGAGGATCTCTATGGCTCAGGTGCTGAATCAGACATTGACACATATGTAACAGCAGCTGGAGCAGCTAACACACAGCATCTCAGCTGAGCTCCAGGCAACCCGTGAGGAGATCTGTGCATCACGTGCGGCCTTGCAAGCAGAATTCCGTGCTAGATGTGAGGTGCTGCACGGGGACCTTCGGACCATCATCCTGCAGAACCAAACCTTTCAAACCTGCATGCTTGCTGCCATGGAGGAGCATGCCAGGGCTTTGTGTGGTCTGCCTCCCGTACCACGCACACCTTCTCATATTGCACCAGAGGGTGACAACAGCGATGGCAGTTCTCCCACTATTGGCTAGCCGTTGAAGCCATGAGCCCATGGAGGGATAATCTTTTTCTCTCAACATCCACGCATGTGGGTGTTGAGGTGCCCCCTGCACCTCCTCCCTCCTGGTGGCCAACCCCCACCCTCCCAGGTCAATCATGGGCATTTTTGATTTGTGTTTTTTCTTTTTTTTTCTTTTCTCTTTTTCTTTCTATTCTGCCTTCATGTAGTACTGCATTGCTTTGTGTGGCATCCAAAGGCATCCACTGTGTGTTCCAGCTGGGCCCATACAGTCTTGTCTTGTGTTTGTATTTGAGGCTTGGGATCCAGACACATATGCCACTCCTGCTTCCCCTTTCCATGGGCTTGCAAGGATGGCACTGTGTGACAGTAACTTACACAGAGGCATTAGGCTTCCATCGGTTGTGTGTCTAGTCTGTAGTCCACAAGCTGGGTACGGGCTGCCTCGTCATGTGCCCTTTCCCCTCCCATGCATAGTGGCCATGCATGTGGTTGGGGATGTGGGGGCACCACCATATCAACTAGTAGGCCCCGCCGGGTTGCAACATTGTGCAGGACACATGCTATCACAATGATCCTGCACACTACTGGGGGCGCATATAGCAGCTGCCCACCAGAGCAGTCAAGGGAGCAGAAACGTGACTTCAGCACTCCGAATGTGCGCTTCACTATGCCCCGGATTGCAATATGGGCTGCATTGTATCTTACCTCGGGTGGTGTGGTGGGGTTCCGTATTGACGTCATCATGTAGGTGCTCAGAGGGTAGGCACTGTCCCCTGGGGAGGTGATAATGGTTGTGATTTGTTGGGTTTTGCCATTTCTCTGTGTGTGACATACATGCATGTGCACAGGCATTTGTACTCACCAATGAGCCATGTGTCGCCATGCCTCCCAGCTTCCAGGTCCCGGTTTAGGGGTGAAATTCTGAATATGAAACTATCATGGGTGGACCCTGGATAGTTTACGTAGACAGAGGTGATTATTCCCTTAGCATCGCATACCACCTGCACGTTGATGGAATGCCAGTGCTTGCGGTTGAAATAGATGTGCTCAGTGGCCCTAGGTGGACCTAGAGCCACATGGGTGCAATCAATGCACCAAGCACTTTGGGGAAGAATGCAACCCCGTAAAAATCCTGGACTACGGCCTGCCTTTCTGCGGGTGTTCTGGACACCTATATGTGCCTGCAGACTGAGGGGCATGCAGTCATGATTACCAACACCTTGTGTAGGCAGCATGACTGCGTGGGCTGCAAGACACCCCCAACTATGGCAGTTGTCCGCTGAAATTACCCAGTGGCCAAAAAATGCAGTACATTGAACAACTTTTGCAAGGGGCTCAGTGCTTGGGAGCACAGGGTGGGTGATGTGAGGTCATCCTCCCACTCAGCAACCAGGTCTAGGATGATATGTGGTGGAAACCTGCATCTGCCATACACCTGGTCATCAGACATCCCCAAAAGGCTGGTCCTGGGTAAACAAAATGCGAGGCCTGGCTTTCCTCCTCCTCCTGCAGTGTCCCACGACCACTGCTGCGAAGAACGGTATATTCATTGTAGAGGTATGATCTTGTGTGTTGTATGTGCACACTTTTATGCTGCGCGGGGGCGCTTACGCCAGCTTTCCCCTGGCGTAGGTTTTTCCGGCTTAGCGGGTCTTTTGTGGCACACGGGTTTCCCCTGTTCGATTCCATGAATACGTGTTGTTAGCGTTGCGAGGATTTCGCAGCGGTACTTCCCCCGTAGCGCCCACATTTTGGCATGTTGTTCCCCATTCCGCGTGATCCGCCCCCTTTTTAGGTGTGTCCGCTGGGCGGTGTGTGCCTTCATTGGGCGTCTCACACACAGCCTTCGGGATGTTGCAATGATGTGTGCGTCACATGCGGATTCGGCCCAGGTCCCTGGTAAGCCACGCGCAGTGCCTTCCATGAATTGCCAAACGGGCACTTGCGTGGCTTTCACATGCGTGCGCTGTGATTTTCATGCTTGCGCCCCGTTTTCGGTGCACATTAATTCCATGAATTACCCTCTTAGTATTTATCTATCCCCTTTCTAATAAGCTTAGGAGGATGGCAATGGAGTTGTTTTAGATGGCTTGGACATTTTAAGAGTAGCAGTATGCCCGGATGATGTTTCATCTGCTGCAAATTGTCTTCACTGTGCATGGTTCATCCGTTTGAAATATTTTATATTTAAAGCTAGCTGTTTGAATTATTTATTGTCTTTAATCAAGCGTTTATGAATGTCAGCAAATGTCAATGTTTAATGCAGCATGTGCTTTTCTGAACATTCAATATTGTAAAAGTCACTTTTACAAGAATGTATTGTTTCTGAATAAAGTAATAATGATTACATGAAGAAAAAGATGGAAAATGTGAAGGAGAAACAGCATGAGAGCAGAATATAAAAATGATTATTGGTACTCCTCCTTTCCCAGATTAACAAGGGGTGTGGATGAGTTTGGTAATAGTAGAAGGGAGAGACCCGGGGGTGGGTGTGTAAAAGTGGGAAATGCATGTTGCTGCAAGACAGGGAAAATGCATGTTTCAATAAAGAAAAAACGGTTCTGGGGTAATTGAACTTGGTTGGCAACTGGTATGCATGCCATAAACTATGAATATTTTATAAGTAAGATAGGAAGAAATACAAGGGTTACTGAAATTATCAGCATTACAAGATTATAAGCATTGAACAGGGACACATGGTGAACAGAGTACTGGGATGGGGTTGGTCAAAGCTAAATTCAGGGAGAAAAAAACATAGCTTACAAGAACACATGAAAGAGACTATTGGTCGTGGGAGTAAACAAGTGCTATGCCAGATGAAGCAATGGTTAATGCTCAAATCCTGAAAATATTCAGGCAGGCAACAATGTAAGACCATTGAAAAGCCCACACTAGACAGGAAACTGCAAACCATTTGTGTGCTGAGGGACATGGCCAGAAAGGCACAGGATTGGTATCCCACTGATGCTCATAGTGGTCTGCAGCAGACAGCTCAAACTTTGCCAAGGACATCATTGGGTATTTCCTGTGAAATCAGACTGGAATTATCATCCTGCCGAGTTACAAAGGGCATGATATTATGAGTAAGGGTAGTTTCAGAATAAGAGATGAACTAAGCATGTGAATAATCCCCTGAGTGAAGGAGAATGTTCACAATATTTGCTAAATCAAACCAACTTTGCAGATTCACCATATATCTCCAAATCAGATTGCAGTGGGTAAATCTATTGCTATTCCCCTATGTAGATTAATCGATGAGGACATTTCATTGTGCAGTAGCACCTGGAACGTTCCAAGTGCTGAAAGGAATTACCAATAAGCAATTTCAGCCCTAAATAACTGGACAAACTCAAAGAATATGGCAAAATGCTACTTTATTATCAGCTCAATAAGGTTGGGAAAACTGGTATACAAACAAATTGCAGCTCACACAGTCTCAAATGCATTTTGGTTACACAAAAGCTTCATACCTCAATGTACATCAGCTATGGCGTCATCCTATATGGAAAACAGTAAAAGCCTATTGAAAGGAGGGATTGGTTAGGGGAAAATATATACCTATAGCTTATTTAGGTGTTAATGACATCATTGGCTGACCCTCGTCTGGTAGGCACACCTTAAACTACCTCTTAACTACATGTAATACAGGATACTTTGTTACTTCAGTTACATCTTCATTCTCATATTAATTCAGTGTTTCCTCGTGTATTCTCTTTATGACATCACTTTACTCTTGTTAGATTTTACTTATAGCTCTTCTATGTTCAATGGTGTCTGCAAGCATCCTTCTACAATGTCAGTGCGAGGGAACATTCAATACAGTTATCTGAGTACATAACGTCTCGATGCAGTATTAGGACGATACCTGGTGTCATGTGAAGTGTCTTCATGTTATTCTTCCAATATGACAGTGGTGAGGTGGTGGGCCCTATAGATGATGTGTACATATGCCTCTCTACATCATCAATAGAAGTGTCATTCATCATCTTATCTCTGAGGTGGGAATGGTGAGATGACAGTAAATATTCCAGCGCAGCTGGAAACAGTTTTTCAAAATTGTCGGTAAATCATGAGAGGACATACCAACATTCAGACAATTTGGAATGTAGAGAGGAGAATCAGATCTGAACTTGGAGATGAACAACCCATTGATTAGCGTTGAAACAGGTTGTAGGAGAAGCAACCCTGAGCACTAAGAAGGAGAGCAGAGACATAGGATGGGAGAAGATTTTGGTTTGTGATTTCTAGTTTAGTAAAGGTCCTGGTGAACCCATGCAGGAGCAACAGGTACATCAAGATAGCTAGTCAGAGCATCACAGCCTATTCTAAGAAGTCCTAACAGATTGATCCGCTGGGAATGAGCTTATAATCTACTCTCAGCCATATGTGTCCAAAGGGAAGCACAACTTACTGTTAAAAGTGTATTTAAATGGTGCATCACCAGAAATATAACATATTTTGCAGGGGTTATCTCTGTAAAGAACAATTCATTCATGTTACAAGTGATTTGAGAAGCAACGTTCTCATATTATCTGAGGGTTCCAGCAGCACAGCTGCTTAAATGTGGGTAGCAAGATGTTTTGCCCTCTGACCACCATAGACTGAAAATATGGCCCAAATTAACATCTCTGCTCATTGCACATAGAGGGGCATATCCCTGGGTAGTAAGGAGTAGAATAAGGTTGCCTTTATGATAATTCCTGTCAAATGAAATGTCATTTTAAATCAAAATTCTTAACTGTTCAAAATCTCAAATAATCATTAGAACATCAATTATCAAGGCAAACTACATGAGTGGAATTAATAAATATACAGGAAACTACTAATGAAAGAGTATATCAGATCAAACAATTGCAGGAGACACTGTAATTGATAGGGCCTTTGCTTTAAATTCACAGACACCAACCGGCCGTACAACATGAGCTAAAACACACACCAAAACACATAAATATGTAGGTAAAGAGTTTTAGAATGTCAAGGAAAATTATAAGGTGTGTTTATAAATTACTGAGGAAGTTAAATGATCATACCTTTTGGACAAATTGCCTACTTATGACTTTAGCAATGCACTTGAAAGACAGCACAGAGGAAATTGTGGGACTTGATAATTCTTTTAACATTTGTATTACACATTTTTCTAAAGGGCGAACAAGACCGGAGCAACAGAACCCTGTGCAGAATAAACACATACAGTAAATACACAAACACAATGAAATGCAATGTTAAGCCTAAACAACACCATTACAAATCTGAAAGAGTACAACTTAGATCAGATAAAGGAAGTTGGACTAAGGTCAAAAGTCAAATGTAGGAAAAGAAAGTCAAAACCTCATTTTATTATGGTGTTATAAAACAGATAACATCAAACACATGTTTTATGATTATGGATAAAGAATGCTTTATAATCTATTTGAGAGCACATCAATCTATGCACACAGGTCCTCTTCCTGTGCCCACATGTAAGGCCAAAAACCTTGGGGTTATTTTTGACTCCACACTCTCCTTCTCTCCTCACATCTCTGACGTCTCTAATAAGTCACACTGCAAGCTACACCTCCTCAGAGGTATTCTTCCTTTCTTCTCCTTCCCCCAGAAGCTCACTGTCTCCAGAGCTCTGGTTTTCTCTAGGCTGAACTACGGCAACAGCCTCTTTCTAAATCTGCCTGGATCTACTCTCCGTCCTCTGCAACTTATTCAGAACAGGACTGCAAGACTTGTTCTTGGCCTCAAGCTCAGGGATTGTATCTCTCCAGGACTGAAATCCCTGCACTGGCTCCCAGTGGATGTGAGGATTAAGTTCAAAACCCTCTGCAGTGTCCAAAAGTCCTTCTGGCCTGGGGCCTCAATACCTTCAACTCTCTCTTCCTAAATATCTTCCTTCTCGAGCTCTTCGCTCTTCAGCCTCCAATTCCCTCAGGGTCAGCCACTCCTCCAAGCAACAAGTTCGCGGTAGATCTCTCTCTTCCGGTGGGGCTTCCCTCTGGAACAGCCTCCCTGCCTCACTGAAACTTGAGGAGGACCATCTACGGTTCCGGAAGAACCTCAGAATCTTTATCTTTGCTTCTGCTTTTTCTCCTCCTCTCCCCTGCTGAATCCCTGGCTGAAACTGCACTGGTATGTGGCCACCCACTGATCTCGGGCCCTGGTCCCCTTCACCGCCAGTCCCACACCTGCACTGCCTTCCTGGCAACCCCTGCTCTCTGGACTGTCGCTGTATCCCTTCACTCCTTCTACTAGCACTTGACACTGGATGTCTGCACTTACCCTTGCACTTGCCACCAGCTGGGCATACTTACTGTCATGATCACTGCTTCCAAGGGGCTAGGACCAGCCCAACGTCCTTGGAAGCAGGCCTCTAACCTTCATCCTAGGCACCAGCCGGTCCCCATTGGGACCTTTTGGACCTGGTCCTGGCGCCGGTGGCACCAGGCTCATCAATATCACTGGTCCCGGCACTGGAAGCGCCGAGCTCATAACATGTATAAAGATGCTTGGGTGGACTTACCTGCAGCAGACCATGCTGCTTACTTACCAGCCATATGGGAATCCTCTGCGAGCCGGGACTAGTTTCTTACCTGGGTGGGGCAGGCTCCACTCCCTGGATACAACACTGGAACTCTTCTAGAACAGGAACTCTTTTCTTACCTGGGCGAGGCAGTGGAGGAAGACGCCTCATCACTCCAAGGCTATTTAAACCACACCCGATTAATGCAACGTGCTTCGCGTTATTCTGCATCTGCAGCAGAACGCTCACCGTGTCGGTTCCAGTCTTCTTTCTTCCGATCCTGAACCTGTGAGAACAAAAGCTTACCTTTCTTGTATCCAGCCTTCAGAAGCACCTGCAAAGACAAAGAAACAACAGGTTAGCACAGCAACCTTCACTCGCAGCGCTTTCCTCACCTGATCCATCGGCAGTTACCAACTCTTCGCGCTGCTCCTCCGCCGTTATAAAAGCCTGTGAAGACAAAAGCATAATTATTCCTGTGGGGAATTTACTTACCGGCATCCCTCGAATTCCGGTTTTCTTCAACGCTGCATTCCTGCACCTGAAAGAGAAAAGGAGAGACATTAGGCAGGCTATTTACTCACGCGCCAATGCGCCCTCCACAATTAGGCGCCTGCAAATACTCCGGCGTTTTCCAGAGTCTCTTCAGCATCCGAACTCATACCTGCAAAAGGAAAGAGACGGTTGGAGTGCATTTCGAAAGCAGGCAACAGGCACTTACTTACGCACTCCCAGGCGCTTCATTCCTATGCGCTGGCTCGAACTCCGGCTCTCTTCAAACCACCATCTTCCGCCTCAAGAGCCCTGCAAGACAAAAGGCACCATTATAAAAGAACATTATACAGAGCCCTATTCCATACTAACGTGCCCACGCACCTAAAGACTGTAAGGACATTAAAGGTGCCCGGAAACTCACCGTTCGTGCAGTTAACGACGGTTAGCAATCCTCTGAAGTCAAGAGGCCTACGTTTCAACCCAGTGAAGGAACTGGTAACGGCACCCTGCACCAGACGCAGATGGAGAGTCCAGCATTCACCTATCTAAGGTGAGCACGTTGACCTTGGGGCTCCACGGAAAAGTGAGAGGGGCGGAGAGAGAGACACCCGACAATCCCAGGTCATTAACCCCATATTCTTTCACCTGCAGGCATCTTACTCTTCGAGTTAGACACACAGTGCGAAGAGGCCCAGCCCCGGAAGCCAATCGAGTCCTGCACTTCACTTTTCGAGATACAGTTACCACCCTGCCAAGACCAGCGCCTCCGTGGGAATCAGGTGAGCATTACACTTACTATGTTATTTATCTATTAACCCATGTACTGCACTCGCCTCTCCCCCTCACCCTTGCACTTTTCCCCTTACCCTTCGCAGGCACTTGCGCGATCTGAATGCCACCTGGCCTAGTAGAATCGCTGTTTGTCTTCCCTCTGTTCCCTCTCCCTTGCCTCGTCGTGCCTTGAAACACTTGTTTATAGGCACGTTATGAATGCCATATCATATTAGGTGGCAATGTTATTCAGGCTCAAAGGGGAACACACTAATACGGAGAACATTCTTGATGGGCCCTTTGCCTGAGAGTGTGTGTTTCCTTGTTGGACAGAAAGACCAAAACTAACATAATTGCTCCACACACAAAGCAGGCATTCTGAAACATTTTTGACACATAGAAACCCCCAAGAGGCCAGGAAGGCAGCATGAAATTTAATGTGCAGCTGATAAAAAATAATCCCTGGTTTCTTGATGTGTCAATACTGGTAGTTAGGCCTTTAGTATTACTGTCTTCCTTGTCCTACTGAAAATATGGTTGCATATATTTTTGCAAATTTTATGACACTAGGTCATTAGAGTGGATTATATCTCAGTCCACATATTATCTATAAGGTATGGATTCATATTGTCCACAAAACACATATAAAAGGCCAGTGAACACCTGTACCAGATGAGTGGAGGTAGCTGAGGGGAAGAACCCTCCCTTTTAGTGTTGGAGACACATAGTCCATATAACTAGTCTCCTATGGTTAAGTATATTAACCGACAGAGCATATGCTCTGTTCTGAGGTGATAAAATAAATGCACAACCTTGCATCCAAAACACTGTCCCAACGCAAAGAAATATAATTTTTTGTCCCTGATACCGAGGTACCAGTTATATCTTGGGCTGCATCGATTCTCCCCCACACAATAATCAAAACCCAGGGCCAGGTTCCCAAAGGAATCTTAACCACTTCATGCTAGAACCAACTACCAAAAAATCCTATTCCTAATCCTGCTATTTTTCTGGATAATAGTCCTTGATATCAGATTGAGTGGAGGCCAAGTGTTTTCTATAGAATGAATTATCAAAGGAACCCCAACTACTCCTCTAGGAGAGACTGTTGTGCTGCTAGAGAGGAACAGAAAAATTAACAAAAGACTCCTTACCACAAGAAAGGAAGTTTGTCCCTCAAACCTCTGGTGACAATTGAACACATTGACATAGCAAATTGTTCAAATGATGATGGTCAAGCAGGCATCTTCTAGTGCTATTGCTCCTCGAGAGACCACCCGAAATGCATCACTTTTCCAAAGTGTACAGTGACAGAAGGAAAAGAGTAAAAATAAAACATGCATGTGGAAGGGGAATAGTGGGGGTATATAGTGAAATACATATGCCAAGTCCACGATGAAGCTTGTTTTATGCCCCATCAAAATGTTCTGGAGTTGCTGATAAACAGATAGAAACCAGCAGAAACACTATTTTAATAATTTGATTAAAAAACAAAGTGCGACAAACAAAGTATGTTTTAATGAAAGAAAGATGTGACATCACATTTGAAAGAGAGGAGAACACAACAAAGACAGATCTGTGGATCTTTTCTTTCAAAAGCTGATTGAAAGCTCAAAAGAAAAATGGGATCAGTCTGTTGAAGAAATTACAGATTGTTTTGGGAATGTGCACCACATTTCCTGTGCCACCCACAAAAGAGACATCACAGGAAATGCTGCCCCAGAAGCACACCAATGGAAGAAGATGGTGCAGAAGAGGCACGCATGAACAGAAGATATGAGAGGATGGCCGCAGCACAGGGAAGCTGAGCAGGTAAGTGGTTTGTGTGTGGCCGGAGTGTGGCTTGGATGATATTAGTTTGGGCTTGGAGTGGGATGGTCGCTTGACAGAAATCAATTGATCCATACACACCCCAAATGAAAGCCATTCATGTCTATAAATAGAGTGAGACTTGACAGGAAACTCATAGAACAGAAATACCAAATCATAAAAACTATGGTTCAGCTTATTTAAAGACAGAAAAGTTTACATTCCTTCCATTCTGTTTGAGGCTTCAGACTGCATTGCAAGCAAGGGCAGTGTTGCAGAGAATACAGACGATGATTCACCCGAAGCATTCTTAATTTCTTAGTGTATTTTTCCTGCAGGGTGCACAACTGATTTCCCTGGAGGGCTGAATGTGCACACCAAATCTGATACAGTGGGCCGGATAGTCTATGGTTATGAGTTGGCAATAGGTGTGTCGGTGCACACATTTGAATGAAGAAAAAGAATAAAACAGGAATTTTGAGGTGTCATTTGTTGATTGCTTGATTTTTTAACTGAACCTGTGTGATTCTTTGCCTGGTAATGAAATTACCACTGTGATTTATTCGTATTATTGGAATTAAATCATATAGAATAAAAGAAAATTTAAAAAAACAAGAACATAGAATACATACTTAGCAAAGCTTGACTCTTGTTACAGGGAACTACATTGGAGTACATATGGGGGACATATCAGGAACATAGAATACATACTTGGGAAAGTTCACCTCTTGTTGCAGGGAACTACATCAGAGTACATATAAGGAACATAGCAGGTACAGTTATACGTATGCGTGAGAGCTCCCCTCTTATTACAGGGAGTGAAGGCAGACATGCATGCAGGACAAACTATTGAAGGTGGTGAAGTGCGTGCTTAGGGATATGCAATCTGGGATTAGAGGCCATATCAGGTAAGCAGACGATCAGGGAGAAGACAGCAGCGTGGCATGGGTCATAAAGATCAGCTATGATGGTCAGGCTGGCATAATGACGGTAGAGTATACATATAAACAGCAGCAGTATACTATTACTTGAGTACAATATAGCATAAAGAGAAAGAGGTTTTGGTTGGTGCAAAAACAAATATGGTATTCTAAAACTGCAGCAGGCAAACGTGGTGTGGCAATGATGGAGCAGTTGGCAACACAGAGTGATAGTTGCAATATTGGAGGTGAGTAACTAGGCCTCACTGTGATCATACGAAAAGACTTTGCTCCCCTTTGCAGCCCTGCGCACACAGCACAAATGGCCCCCACCTTTTCTCTTGTCGTGTCTGGAAAACTCTGCAGCCCCATTCTCACACTGAAGCCGGAGGTAATTGTAACAAAGAATAAATGTAGCATCTCACTCTTCCTCTGAGATCACTGCCCTGCGTGTGAACCGGCTTGAGCCAAGCGCGGTAGCTCATCCATCTCGACAAATCTGTCCATGCCACCTCGCCCTAGCCATTGGAAAATTACTGCCAGTGTAACCCTGTGTCCCTCCAAGTTATTCTCTTGATGTACCAGATATGCGACCTCGCCATGATGCCCACCAAGCAGGCCAAAGCTAACATTGGACCCATGTCACAGTATATTGTCTCCCACTACTAACAAATGCCAATGTGCCTTGGATTGTTTACGAGCCCAGGCCCTCGCATCAATCAATGTTATCATGATGGTCAAAACCCTTTAACCTGATGCTCTATATAAGCCACTGTTATTAACGATTTAAATACATGTAAGAAGTTTATAGGTTTACAATGATTTGTTCAAACGAATAACAAATGATCATTATTTAGTGCATGCTTCATAAAGATGTATTATGTTACTTAGTTAGTGGCCACCCCGCTTCACAGCAACCTGACCTTCACCCCTCCTGGACACTGACAACGAATCAGGTGAAGTCCACCCTCCCGGCAAAGGAGCAACCAATCCCGATGGAACAGTGATGCCACCGCCATATAGTACTATACTGACTGTCCAATCCTGCACCAACTCAATACCCTATGTCAATTGCGTCATGTATGATGATTTTCTCCTTTATAATGTGATGTAATTGTTATATCTGTCATAGCGCTCTTGGGCAGCAGACTTCTTTGGATGCCAATTACATAAACTATATTTTGAACCCTCGCAACCTGTCCTCTTAGCCTTATTTCCCATCTGGGGTGTGCCTCATTTATTCTTATTGCACGTAGTAAAACGGGAAGGGTGCCTACAATAGGCAGCCCAGAGAGGAACAAAACAGCAGTGGCCATCTTGGTCTTCTTCCGAGGTCTGCTTCTGAAGGAGTAGTAGCTCCAGACTCTGTCCCTCGATGGAGTGGGAGGACATGCTTTCAGCCCAGATGAAGAGGGGAAAAGACAGGGGGCCTTAAAGCCAGGCCTTTAATACTGGGCCCAGCTTCACTTCATGGCTCATCCCGGCCTTGGTATTTGGTGGTTAAATACACCAATCATGTAGCAGGATTTTCCTGTCTGCCACTCCAGGCAGTATAGGCAGCCCAGAGAGGAGCAAAAAAGCAGCGGCTATCTTGGTCTTCTTCCAAGGTCTGCTTCTGAAGATGTAGTAACCACAGACTATGTCCCTCGTTCAAGTGGTGGAGATGCTTTCAGCCAAGATGAAGAGGGGAAAAATCATGTAGGATCATGTTCTATTCAAAATGAGTTCAACACAAAAAGAAGAGCTTCAACTGTCAAAGTCTGATAGGTGATTACAAAATGATTTTACTATTCACTACTATTGAATCTTGTTCCATTTTAGGTAATGCAGAGGAAACATAGGCAGTTTTTTGATTTGCCACCAGATTTCCTGCACCATACCATTGTGTGTTTGGTTTAATATGCAGCATAAGCCACAGGTTCTTTGCTGGATATTTGTCTTCCTCAATACTACCAAGAAATTGAGGATTTACTGCATGTGGCATTTTTGCAGAAAATACAACACAGAACCATAACTACACCCAATCCCACGGGATAAGATCCAAATCTCCAATAGAATCTTATGGACTCCATGAATGAGGATAAAGCCCCATTACTAACCCTCCTAATTTGGCAGATTTATCGCCTAATGTGTTTTGGTGATGATAAATGAGTTATCTATTAAAGACAAAATCTTCCTTAAAACTGTCTCATTAACTCACAAGTGTCTCAACAAAGCTGCCCCTACTTACCTCTCTGACGGAATTATCAGAAGAACTTCAGAACACCCTACTAGATCAGTGAAGGCATCCTGTTTGGTCGTCCCTAGATATAAACTGTAAAAAGGCCAGGGGGAGCAGCTTCCCTGTCATGGCGGCACAGTATTGGAACGCCCTGCCGCCACCAATGAGAGTTGACCAAACCTTCACCAATTTCAGGCGCAATACCCTGATCTGGCTCAGAGCCAAGGAACAGGGCGCAACCTAACAGCTTGACCTCACCTTCTTAACTATGCATAAACATTCCTGTCATTTACAAGAAACATGCACTTAAAGACTGTAAGCCTATGTATATTATTGTGCTCTCTCTCTTGGCACATAACTATGACAACTTCCTATGTTTTGTAACTTCTATGTATATCCTGTCACAAATAATGCAATTCCTGTGCAACCTGTAATTGCCAAAATTATTGTGTATAGATTGTGTACATATTTTACTATAACTACTGTAACTCATGCCTAAAGTATACTTGTAACCTCCTGTTATACTGCACCCAGATACCTTTGGGTGTGGTACGCCCTACAAATAAATAAACAAACAAACAAACAAACCGGGTTAGCAATTATTCATTGGTTAGTAATTATTTACATTTTCTTGACAATAATGGTTCATTCAGTATACGAGGTAACTCTACATGTTTCTGCAACATTGAGAATGCATTTACGCCTGCTCAGTTGCTGCCCTGTACAGCTTGTTTGTTTGTTTGTTTATTTATTTGTATAGCGCACCTGACCCAGAGGTATATGGGCGCTTGAGCATCAAGTTACAGGCATAGGTAGGAACATTTGTACAATTGTGCAATGTAAGTATAGTTACAACATCAGTTATGACAGCAGTTATAGTAGAATTAGTGACATACATACATACGGTGCTAGTTAATTGTTAAGTAGCCAGGTGATGATCTTAGTTCTGAAAGGTTGAAATGTAGGGGTAGATTTGATGTCCGATGGGATAGTGTTCCATAATTGTGAAGCTAGAACTGGGAAACTGGATCCGCCGGCTCTTTTGAGGGAGTATTTGGGCACTGTCAGTTGTAGTGTATTAGAGGATCTGGTGGTTCTAATATTCTGTTTTAAGATGAATTTATCGGTTAAATAAGGTGGGGCCAGGTGGTTAAGAGCTTTGTAGGTGAGGCAGATAGTTTTTAGGTCTATTTTTTGTTGGATGGAGAGCCATTTGCATGTGATTCTTGTGGCTGAGATGTGTTCTCTTCTGGGAATATTAAGGGCGGCACGGAGTGCATTATTTTGTAGAACTTGTAGTTTATTAACAACCGTTTTATTGGCACCTACGTACAGGCTGTTGCAATAATCCAGTTTGGATTGTATAAGTACTCTGGCTAGAGTAAGGCAATTGTTGGGGGATATCAGAGGTCTGCAGGCTCTGATTAGTTTCCCAGTGTAAGCAGTGGCTGAGGCGGTCTTATTAATTTGTTTGGCGAGGTTGGTGTTAGTGTCGAGATAGAAACCAAGAGTTTTTACACTTTTGGCAGTGGGAATGGTGTTGCCGTCAATGATGAAGCTAGAGTAGCTCGGGCTGAGATTACGGATAGTGTTGGGTGAGCCGACAAGGAGCAGTTCGGTCTTGTCATCGTTCAGGCAGAGGCCATGTGTGGCCATCCATGCCTGAACGATGGAGAAGACTTCACCGATCCTGTTGGCGTCCGTGTTGTGGTTGCCTGATAAAGTGAGGAGTATCTGGGTGTCATCTGCGTAGTTAGTGTAGGTGACACCCAGATGGTCCAGTTTATCGAAAAGGGGCTTTGTGAATATATTATACAAGGTGGGTGAAACACACGATCCTTGTGGGACACCGCAGGTAATGGGAATAGGGTCGGCTGCTGCTATGGGTGAGAAGACTCGCATGGTCCTATTGTCCAGGAAGGATTGGATCCATGTGACCGCCGAGTGGGAGAAGTGTGCTGCCGATGATAGGTGGTTGCACAGGATTTTGTGGTCAACCAGGCCAAAGGCAGCGGAAAGGTCGAGGAGAAGCAGGATAGCAGCCCTCCCTTTATCTTTGATTTCGTCTATCTGGCTCTTGAGATCAACAAGGGCCGTTTCCGTCCCATGTTGGGGACGAAAGCCAGATTGGCGAGTACCTAGTCATCGGTTAGTTTCAAGGTAATCCTGAATTTGTAAATAGGCCACTCTGTCAAGGATCTTTAGTAAAAATGGGACAGTGGTAATGGGTCTATAATTTGTGGGTATGTCTGGGTCGAGGGTCTGTTTTTTTAGCAAGGGTAGGACCCAGGATTGTTTCAGATTACTTGGGACCATATTGTTAGAAAAAGACAAGTTTATTAATTTGGTGATGAAGGGGGAGAGATCCCTGGCAGCATCCTTGATTATCTGTGCGGGCAGCTGTCCCCCTTGCAGTTTGAGGGTTTCAAGGATGCTATAATTTTTTGTACTTCAAGTGTGGTAACCTTTTTGAAGGTGAAGCCTGAGCTAGAGGCGGTGAGTGGGGGATGGGTGGGTCTGGAGGAGGGGTCATGAGTGAGCTGTTGCCGTTTGTTTTCAATTTTAGTTTGGAGCCCTGAGATTTTGTTGGCAAGGGCGTTCTGGATCCCTGTGCACCAAGGTTTATCCTTTGTGCAGGTATCTTCAGGAGGAGTGGGGTTTTCTAATTCCTTTAAGATGTTAAAGAGCTCTTTTGTGCTGGAGCCTGCCTGTGAGATCCTGGAATTAAGAGAAAGGCACCGATTTCCATAGTGATTCCAGTTTGCTTTTTTGTAGTCGGAGAAGTTTGAGCTCTGGGGTGTACCATGTATTCAGGTGCGCTTTAGGTTTCCCTTTACGCATTTTTAGTGGGGCAATGGTGTCGATAGCTTTAGCCATGGAGTCATTATAGGCGTTGACCATCAAGTTTAAGTCAGTTGTAGTTGGTAGGGCGTTCAGAATGGGGGTCACCAGAGGCATTAAGGCTTCAGCTGTAATGTTGCTCTTTTTCCTAGTTTGGCAGGCCGGAGCAATAATAGGCTTTTTGTGCACTAGGTTGTTTATATTAATGTCAAGGGGGAGGAAGTGGTGATCCGTCCAGATGAGTTGTACAGGGTCCTTTAGGGTAATGTTGCAATTGAGGGCGGTAACCCAGTCAAGGATTCTGCCTTTCGAGTGGGTGGGTTTAGAGCAGAGTTGAAGGAGGCCATGCTCCTCTAATGCCGTGGCCAGGGCAGTGGCAGGGGAGTCAAGAGGGTCATTAAACCCAAGATTGAAGTCTCCCAGTATAATTATTTGTGCTGAAGGTTTGGAGCTTTCGGCTACTAGGGAGGTGATGTCTTCCTCAAAAGAGCCAGGTGGGCCCGGGGGTCTGTATATTATGTGCATAGTGATCGTACTCTTCGGGGAGGTTTGTAGTTTAACTGTGAGGTGTTCACATGATTTGAGTGGAAGAGAGGAGCCTAGTCTGATATCAAGTGAGGACTTGAAGATGAGGGCTACACCACCTCCTCGGGCGTTAGGTCTGTCTACTCTGAGGATAGTATAGTTGTCAGGGATGGCTAGGGTAAGGGATGGTCCCGCAGCCTCATGTAGCCAAGTTTCTGTCATAGCAAGGAAGTCTAGGTTGTTAGTCAGAATGATGTCGGCGACTTCTGTAGAATGGGCGACCAGAGATCTAACATTTAGAAGAACTCCTTTTAGTGTATGGAGGGTCGAGATGATGGGGGTTATAGTGTACTTGTTGGTTTTGTTGGGTGGTTTAGGTGGGCGTTTGCTCGTTTTGTGGTGGATTCTGGCACCAAGTCTATTGTTGCGATCGGTAGGGATAAGGGTGGTTGTTTGAGAGACAGTAAGGTCCGTCATCGTGGAGGGGCTGTGATGATGGGTGGGGCAGGGTGCTCTAGTGTCTGTTGGGTTCTGCTTGGATCTATCTGCACTCTTGTTGTTTAGGACATCGTAAAATTGTGCGTGGTCATAGGTAGGATAGGCAGATTGTGGGACCGGGAGGAAGGCTGGAGTAGTGGGCAGGAATGGTGTGGGGCAGACGATAGGGTAGTGTCTTGGGCAGGCGGGTCTAGCTAGTCCATTTTTATGGGTTAAGTAGCTGTTACCGTTGCAGAGTATATTGCTTTGCATGACACAGAAGGGGAACATGATCACGGTAAGGCAAAGTAGCATAATGTGTGTGCTAGGGGCAATGCGCCGTGCAGAGGATAGGCAGATGAGGGACATCGGTGCGGCCATAAGGCACAACACAATAGTATGGTTTAAATACGACCATAGGGCACAACACAATAGCGTGGTTACTATGCGATCATAAGGCACAACATAGTAGTGTGGTCTAAAAATGACCATAGGGCACAACACAGTAGTGTGGTCTAAATACGACCATGGGACATAACACAGTAGCGTGGTCTAAATACGACCATAGGGCACAGCACAGTAGTATGGTCTAAATACGACCATAGGGCACAACACAGTAGTGTGGTCTAAATACGACCATAGGGCACAACACAATAGCGTGGTCACTATGCGACCATAAGGCACAACACAGTAGTGTGGTCTAAATGTGACCATAGGGCACAACACAATAGCGTGGTCACTATGCGACCATAAGGCACAACACAGTAGTGTGGTCTAAATGCGACCATAGGGCACAACACAATAGCGTGGTCACTATGCGACCATAAGGCACAACACAGCAGTGTGGTCTAAATGCGACCATAGGGCACAACACAATAGCGTGGTCACTATTCGACCATAAGGCACAACACAGCAGTGTGGTCTAAATGCGACCATAGGGCACAACACAATAGCGTGGTCACTATGCGACCATAAGGCACAACACAGCAGTGTGGTCTAAATGCGACCATAGGGCACAACACAATAGCGTGGTCACTATGCGACCATAAGGCACAACACAGTAGTGTGGTCTAAATACGACCATAGGGTATGTGAGTAGTACTAGAGACCATAGACCCATCTGAGTGGGGGTGGCTAAGAGTCCATGCATACAGTAATGTCCCGGTACTTGCAAGTACTTACAATGCGTTCTCCTTATGCGGGAGGGTTCTGGTAGTGGGTAGGTTGCAAGTTGATCCGAGTTGATGGCCACTCCGCCCTCTCATGCGCGTAACAGGCGCAGAACAGGCCTTTGTATGGCCTTAGGATTGGCCGCCGGCAGTTCTTTCGTTTCAAATCGAGGTTCAGCCTCGATATCGTGCCGCGATGCGCCCGGCATGGGCGAGTCAGGCACCTCTTGTGGACAGGGTCAGGCAGGCCCTGCTCAGTTAGCACGGTCCGTGCCTGGGTATTGTTGTGGATCCTCTGCTGGGCTGAGGGGCTGGGGGGGCTCCTGCCCTAACCCCTCTGGGTGGATGGAAAGAAGTGGGGGACCTGGGCGCAGAACAGGCCTTTGTATGGCCTTAGGATTGGCCGCCGGCGATTCCGCCTGCCGGCGGTTCTTTTGTTTCAAATCGAGGTTCAGCCTCGATATCGTGCCGCGATGCGCCCGGCATGGGCGAGTCAGGCACCTCTTGTGGACAGGGTCAGGCAGGCCCTGCTCAGTTAGCACGCTCCGTGCCTGGGTATTGTTGTGGATCCTCTGCTGGGCTGGGGGGCTGAGGGGGCTCCTGCCCTCACCCCTCTGGGTGGATGGAAAGAAGTGGGGGACCTGGGCGCAGAACAGGTATTTGTATGGCCTTAGGATTGGCCGCCGGCGATTCCGCCTGCCGGCGGTTCTTTCGTTTCAAATCGAGGTTCAGCCTCGATATCGTGCCGCGATGCGCCCGGCATGGGCGAGTCAAGCACCTCTTGTGGACAGGGTCAGGCAGGCCCTGCTCTGTTAGCACGGTCCGTGCCTGGGTATTGTTGTGGATCCTCTGCTGGGCTGGGGGGCTGGGGGGGCTCCTGCCCTCACCCCTCTGGGTGGATGGAAAGAAGTGGGGGACCTGGGCGCAGAACAGGCCTTTGTATGGCCTTAGGATTGGCCGCCGGCGATTCCGCCTGCCGGCGGTTCTTTCGTTTCAAATCGAGGTTCAGCCTCGATATCGTGCCGCGATGCGCCCGGCATGGGCGAGTCAGGCACCTCTTGTGGACAGGGTCAGGCAGGCCCTGCTCAGTTAGCACGCTCCGTGCCTGGGTATTGTTGTGGATCCTCTGCTGGGCTGGGGGCCTGGGGGGGCTCCTGCCCTCACCCCTCTGGGTGGATGGAAAGAAGTGTCCAAGCTCCTGTCCAAATAAGTAAAGTTACTATCCCTAGAAATACTGCCCAATTTACCTTAACTTTAAAAATCTGAAGAAGAAAAACTATGCCTAATAGGCCCTTTTTGTCAATTTAAACAGCATTCTGTAGCCTCGCTACTTCTGACACCACCAGTAGAACTCAATGACAATTTAATTTACATATTAGTAGATAAACGATCCACAACAAATCATTTTGTGTAAACATACCTCTTTTTGAAAGGCTATTATTGCATGGTGTTTTTCAATTGATGCAGCAAATTCCATTCGTGGACAAGTGCCTGAAAATATTCATGACAATACTGGTTGGTATCAGACCTTTGCCCCTATATGGTTGAGGTGGCTACTTGTGAACATCATACTAGTGCCTTGTGCTTTGTGCTTGCCCTGATGGGTAACGCCTCTGAGCAGAGCACCTGAGCATTTTAAATGTGGTTGAAGGCATCTTGCAGCCCATCAACCAATATAGCAAGGGCACAAAGGTGGCAGACCACTTATACTTAATCACATATTAGAAATATTGATCTCAATATCATGCCCTGAAACGACGCCGGAACATTAGTGATAATTTATCCATTCCAGACTGCATGTGAGAAATGCCAGCAACACTGGCAATATCATAATTGAAGGCTGGAGCCTACAGAGGGCACCAATTGTAGGACACTTCCTTTGCCGGAACTGTGTGCAGAATGTTTCTTGCTCAAAGAGAGTGTCCAAGAATTTCCTTTGGAGATGCTCCATGAGCAGAAACTGCTGCAGGAAGGCTTCTGCAGCCAATAAGCTACTTACTGAAGTAGCAACATAAAAATATATTATGAGTACTTTTAAAACATATTATGTTTAAATCAAATATCATGGTAACCTTAACTTACCCTGTTATGTTTTATAATATTTATTTAACTTGGGTTGTAACAGTGACAGTGATGTTTTCTGTTTTATTGATATGTTTACATGAAATATCATGGTAACATTTTGTTGGTTTAACCTTAAATCTTTAGTAATTTAAAGTTTCAAATAATTTCCTCTGTTTTTAATTTATAACAGTTTGAAAAATATTTTAAATTACTATTTTATATTAAACATTATTATATGTTTTAATGATTGAATTGAAATGTTGTAATTGTGTTATTGTGTTTTACTTGTATAAAATTCAAATGATTTAGATGTGTTAAAATGGAAAGATATTTTTTGTGACAGCCTCTGCATCATCCCGTAAAGCAACCTCTTACCTCCAATTTTAATAAGAACCTTTGATAAAAGTCATATTGTAAATATCACATTTTAAATTTTAAAAATTCCAGTTGAACTTTATTGATGTATAATAACTTTTACAAATATACCAATGAAAGGTTCCTCAATATATAATAAGAATAGATGTATGGGCATTATTACAAAAATTGCCAGAAATTGAAGAAGGATATGAAAGTAGACATAAACCTTATTAATATTAAAAATATATTTTATTGTGTTTTATTAATGTTGGTACTTTGCAATGTTTTTAATGGGAAAACAGCTATTTTCTAGTGTTCAAATATTTTGTACAGCATGAAACTAAATTTAAAATTATATGATGTGTTGTCTGCGTTTTAAAATTAATGTATTGATTATTTTAAATTGACATAACATGTATTTGTGTTTGTTATACTTTATGTGGAGGTATGAATAATTATTTGTTTTTTAAATCCACTATATTTTGCAAATATTGTATTGTACTACAATTATTATTGTTAATATAGGTTTTATTAAATAGCAACGGCTCATATTTAGACATACACAATAAAATATGCACATTTACATTTTAAATTGATAATTTTGATATGTACACTATTTTGTTAAAAAATCTGGTCCTGGTTTTAATACACATTTACTTTAGGTTTTGCAGACAAGTAGCTGTATTTGTTTCACCTAGTGCAATTATTATTACACATGTTCAAAAACCTTAAAAACAATAAGTTTTATCTGGACCTTTATTCAGTAAATTTGGAAGTGATACACAATCACCAATTAGATATGTTCAATGAAATTTAGAAGGTACAGGTTAATTTCCTTTTTCTACAGTAAAGGTTAATATGTTTTTATAGTATTTTGTGCTTAGTTGTACAAAATGCAGTGGAATTTTATTGTCTTTAAGCGTGTGCCGTAGTTTGATTTTTATAAACAAGTCTAAAATATATCTGCTCGTGTTTGGTTTGCATAAGTGCTAACATTTCTGAATTTCCTAAATTATATTTTTGAGGGTTAATCTTTTTTTTCAAATTTTGATTTGCAGATGATGCACTTTACTTCTGTTACATTTTGCACATTATCTGGTGTAGAAGTTTCAAAATAGTCCCAAATCCAAGATCCTAATTTGCCAAATGAAAGTGTTCTTGTGATGTTGCATTTTATTTTTGCTAGTAATAGCACTTGAAATGTTATTTTTCCACTGTCAGTGTTACAAACATTTAGTTGTGATATTTGTTCCATTACTGAAGTTTCTGATGTATAAGTTAAAGGAGTACTAGTAATAGGTACATTATCTTTTTTTTATTGTGTGGCCACCATAGTTTTACTTTTAAAACAATACTACTTAAACATGAGGGATGTTTTTGTTGCTGATGTTATAGTAGTTGCTATTGGGGCAATCATTGTTTTCCCTTTGACAACTGAAGACAAATGTAAGCAGTAGCATCTAATGTCCTTACCATTGTAACGCAGATGTGTGTACAGTAAACAGTTTGACTAGTCAATCCAATTTACCTGCGGCAAAGCTTCTACAAATGTGAACAGAAATGTTTAAAATGCTTGATAAAATTGAATATCCATAAATCCACTAGCGTACTGTTAATAGGACAATATACAATATGCCATTACAACGGTAGGCACTAAAGTATTATACATATCACTATGAATAAAATGTTAATACAAATGTAAGCACTAGCATAAAATGAATTTACAATTATGACATATAGGTGTAAATAGTAAACAACACATTTTATATTTTAAAAGCATGCCTTCTTTTGTATATATGAAACAGCAGCCTTTTATTATTATTTTTTTATTGTGCATTTGTAAGGCGCTTATATATTCAGTAAATTGTGTTTCAAAGCACCCACAGGGCAACAGAGAGGGAGCATGGGAGAGAAAGGCATAATATATAACTATGATAGAGAGAGGCAGTCCAGCTAGGCCATGTGAGCATTTCAGAGAGTGCAAGTGCAGAGAGAGGCGGGAATGGCTTTAATATTCTGCTGCCGCTATAACTGTTCCCTGTTGAAGCTTATGTTTAATGTATCCATGGAGGCCATGCTTGTCAGCAAGATTTCTCTGTAACATGCTACATTCTTCTTGTATATCAGCCTCCTCAACCTGATCTTTCCTTCACTTTTGGGTTTCTTGAGTTAGCTGCTGATCTCAAATCACGCTTTCCCAATTTGATCAAATTTGGTGATTTTAATCTTCACTCCATTCATATATTTTTTATGTTTAAATGTCCTCTTTGCTTTCTGCTTTGTTGGACCTTGATGTATTTCAGCATATCACAGTCCCTACTCATATCCTTAACAATAGGACCAATCTCATTTTCTCGGCTCAATCTTGGATCAAGGTTGTATCAAGGTTTTTTCTTATATCCCAGTATTGTGGACAGACCATTTTATCATCCCATGTACTGTCTCTCTCCCTATCACTGCGCCTTTCCGGCTTGTGTGCCTGTAATGAGCTGGCAGTGGCGCAATGTCATGGTCGAGGCAGTTCTGGCCTCTATTGAATGTCTCTCTCAGATTCATTGTAGAGATTCTGGTTTTAATTTTGATTGTCTCAGTGACATTTTTCGGATGACTGCTGATTACCTTGTCCTTCTTAAGTTTATCAAACCTTGTGCTTGCCCCGCCCCACCTTGGTTCATGCCTGAATTAGGTCAATTCCACTTTTTGCTGAGACAGGTGGAGAGGAAATGGTGCCATAGTTTTTGCACATTATTTAAATGTGCTTTCCGCACTGCAACTTCTATTTATCACAAGGCTGTGCTGGAGCGAGTAGGTGTAGGTGGAGGCAAAGGCAGCCACTGACACTCTTTTCATGGGTCGGGTGACTTTGAAGGTAGGAGGTCATGTAGGATGTGCACTGCTAAAGGAGAAGAGAGCTTCAAGTGAGAGGAGAGAAGAGAATGATCAGTCCATGAGAGTGAGGTAGTGAGAGGAAGAGAGAGTGAGGATTAGAGCATCCAAGATGTGGCCAGCAGTGTGCATTGGACCAGAGGGTATAATGAAAAGAGAAATTGAGTCACACAAGTAGCGGAAAGGTCCTGAAGAGTCCGTAGAGTCAAGATGGATGTTAAGATTCCCCAGCAGGAGGATTTGGGAAGAGGAGGAGAGGAGAGGAGAGACCTGGTGGTCAGCCCATTCTGAGAGGAAGAGGGTGGACTGTCCCGGCGGCCAATAGTAGCTGGCCAGAGTAAGAGAGGCGAAAGGCGAGCGAGAGAGAGCCTTCAGACCAGGCATTTAAAGGAGTAGACCTGAGTGGGAATGATGGAAATAGAAATCCACTCAGGACAGATCAAGGCAACATGAAAGTTCAAGGCTACCGTATTGAGATTAAAGGGTAACATAATTAGGAAAAAACAGGGAAAGTACATATGTCAAAGATGGGTGGTAGTTTGCTCTGTTGGTATGAGCAAAGGGGTATGGGTGTCATAATACATTTTAAAATACCTGCCCACATCGCCACTATCAATCCGAGTGCCGGTAATCCAGATGACAGGTTTGAAGAAGTTTTCATTTATAGCCTTGGATACTGAAGGGGTTTGGTCATAAAATTAAAGAGAGACACCACATCCATAGCAACTAAAAGCATAGTGTTGAGAAAGGTAGTCTCTTTGAAAATGAAACAATTGGAAAGTAATGGAATCATTGAAACATTGGAAGCTTAGGAATGGGTTTCTCTGTAATGTGAGACTCTGTGGGGATGAGTTGTGCGAGACAGATCTCCAATTCCCAATATAGGTGAGTTAGTTATCATGACGGCAGGTGACAGAGTATTCAGCACTTTGGACTTTGCGTCACCATATCATCAGGTTGCATTTCATGCTTAGCCGCAAGATTACACTAATTGTATTACTCATGATGGCATGTTCTGATTAAAACATATGCCTGTTGGTCTTGTATCAGCTGCAGAACTTATTCAATGAGTGATACATTCTGTGCTGGGAATGATAGATGGTGTGCTACATTTCCAGGATGATATCCTTGTAATAAGGAATACAGTTGATGGACATGACAGTAGGTTGATAGAGGTGCTAGGAGAGCTAATCTTATTCTCTAAAAAGTATGTGCCTCTTCAGAGTAGCCAAATTTGACTGTTTCGGACATGGCCTAAGTGAGAAAGGTGTAGCTCCTAAGGAGAGTTTGTTATCAGCTACCATAGGGTGGTACCACCTAGAGAGAAAAAGGGCGTTATATCTTTCTTGGGCATAGTGGAATACCTTGCCAGATGTGTTGAAAAATGTGCAGATCAATGCAAGAATAAGGACATTGTGTAAAAAACATGCATCATATAAGGGGTCGCTGGAGTGTGACAAAGAATTTGAAGAAATTAAGAGGGCAATATCAAGTGCACCAGTGTTGGGAAGCTTTTATTCAAATACTGACACTTACATTATGACGGATGCCAGCAACACGGATTGAGGAGCAGTGTTGAAGCAAAGACAGAATGGTGTAGAAAGGGTGGCCACTTTTGTGTCCAGAATACTCAAGGGAGCGGGTCATGATATTCCGTGATTGAGAAAGGAGCACTCTGTGTGCTATGGGTCATAAAGAAATTCTAAGTATTTCTGTGAGGAAAAGAATTCGGGAATTTCAGTGATCAGAAGCCACTGGTCAGCATGTTAACATCTAAGGTTTTGGATGTTGTGTCTCCAGGATAGTTTGATGGGTTACCTCCCTTCAAGGGCATAGGAATGTATTGGAGTATGTCCCGGTAAAGGAACATATTTTGGCTGATTTCCTGTCTTGAGCACATAACCATTGTGTGGGAGATGAAATTGAGGGTGAAGAAGATGAAGAGGTTGCAGTTCGTGAAGTGTTTGTGATTTGCATTGGAAAAATCAAAGAACAGGTTTGGAAAGATGCTGAGAAGGAGGATGAGGTTCTTGCCAAAGTGAAATGTATGGTATGGGGCAACTGGGCAGATTGGTCCAGTGAGGATGGCCTGGGTGAATTTTACAGGGTTAGAGACACATTGAGTGTAGAAGGAGAGCATGTTTTCAGGTATGGGCTGTTGATACCACCCCCAAGGTGCCAGATGCAAATTGTTGGTTGCATGGCACAAAGGCCATTTAGTTATGACAGAAGTTAAGGAATGGACTACTGGTGACTGGGCCTGGATGGAAAGGTTGATGAATAAGTAAAACATGTCAGTTTGTGGTGTGACTTTGACAAAGATTTGAGAGAGTATGTCTAACCACTGAAGCTATTAGATTGCCTGAAATGCCATGGGAGTTTGTTGCTATTTACATGTTGGTCCCATTGTAAGAGACAGAGGATAGTGCTTGTGGACTTATAGTCTAAGTGGTGGGGGTGAAGGTAGTACAGGAGGCAGACTCTAGGGATGTGGTAATTTTCACCTTTCAGAGGGAAACATTCACTATCAAACTGCTCACAAGTAATGTATTGCAATTCACATCTAGAATTATGAAGAATTTCTTATCGGGAATTAGAGTGGTACATCACAGGTTGGCTAATTTTCATCCTGAAACCAACAAGATTGTTGAGTGCTTTAATTCTACTGTGATGCAAGGTATCCATATGGCAGTAAGGGTTGGGAAAGAATGAGAGTATTTAGAAAAAAAGAGTTTATGCATACAGATTTGCCCCATATGCAACGATGGGTTTGGTGCCTTTTCAGGTGTTGTGACGTAGTAAGGCAGGAACGTCGGTGTGGTCAGCTTGGCTTCATAGGTAGCACTTTGTAGAGTCAGATGAATGCGCTTTGAGGGAAAGAGTTAGCAGCAGGAACAAAGAAATGAAGGAAAGATTTGACAGAGTCAAGGGAGCAAGGCCCACAAGGGTGACAGAAGGGGAGCGGGTGTGCGTACACAAGCCAGTGTTTCTGCCCATAGGGTAGAACAAATTTGAATGACCAGCTTGGGTGAGGAAGGCTTTGAGTGATGCTGCAGTGCTGGAGGATGGAAAAGTATTGAAAAAGAGGAGGATTGTGGTGAAGGACAACATGGATAAACCCTGGCAGAACACATTTGTGTTTTGCGTTCAAAGTGGAGGAGGTGTGTTATGTGTAGTTTTCTTTGAGTGTGTCTGTTTACTTTTATCTTGAGCTTGGCATGGGTGTGCAGGGTAAGTTTCCCCTTTCCATTTTATTTTACATACCGTGATGAATCTGATGATGTCATCACTACTTTTCCAGAGGTAGCCTCTCCTCATGTGGATAGGGAGCAGCAGTCGCTGCATGTTCTTGTCCCTGGTGGTGGCTATTTTTGGGAGGATCACATGAGGGCAGGTGACCCTCAGAGGGAGGTCCTGGCATCATCATATGGAACATGGTATCCCCTTTTCCATTTAAGGGATATCCCTTCCATTCCTCATGCCTTGATGGCATGCTGTGGTCATCCCCTCAGAAACCGGTAAGGTATGCTGACAAAATCCCTCAATATTCTGTAACAAGCAGAATGATAAAGAATGAGACAAGGAAAAGGAGGTGAGTAATGATGAATACTCAGCAGAATCAGAAGGAGCAGCTTAGTGCTTGGAGGAAGCTGATTGGCTCTAAGCAACTCCCTTCATTGAAGCAAGAGTTTAAAGATGGAACAGCTGAAAGTAACTGGGAGATTCAACTGACTAGTTACTCCCGGGGAAGCCAATCTGTCAGGTCCACAGGCGAACAGTGAGACGGAGAGAGTTGAAGGCCTAAGGAGTTGGTTCACCTTGCTGGGATCACAGTAGGAAGGGAAACTTTAAGGTGACTGCGGGAACCAAGAAGCAGAATCCAATGCTGCACAAACACTTAGTAGGGTTTAGGAACAGAGCAGGAGCCACAAAGGATCTGGAAGCTGCCAGACAAAGCCGGTAAGCCTATGAAGGGCTGGCGGGAAGCTGGGGTACTTCTAAATGTTTGCTGCGAGAGGTCCAAAGTACGCCAAAGAAAGCCGGTTAGCCGTGTGAAGGGAAGCTGGGTGACCGGGGTGCTTTGGCAGCTCCATCAAGTACTGATAAGTGCCAGTTACAAGAGTAGGATGACCCTGAGCAAGGAGGTTTGGTCAGTGGGACATTTGATAAAGTGAATGTGACTGGGTTTGAAAACCAGTACTTTAATAAAAGTGATACTGAATATTGGAACTGTGGGAATACGAGAAATACAAGAATAAAGAACCTGGCAGGAGAGTATACCAGGTGTAGGGACATTTTACAAAGGAAGTAAATGAAAGTGTGTTTGAGACCTGGTGCTTTGATAAACATTATACAGAATATTGGAATTGTGTGAATACAAGAAATACAGGAATAAAGAGAGAACCTGGCAGGAGAGTATATCACATATCTTGCGAGTCTGGGACCCACACTCAAATTGCATAAAGTAATTACATGAGAGAATCTGGTAGGAGAGTATATCAGGTGTCCTGTGTTTCTGGGACTGGCACACAAATTGTGTAAATGAACTATATTAGAGAACCTGGCAGGAGAGCATACCAGTTGTTTTGCTAGTCTGGGACCCACACCCAAGTTCTGTTACATTGAAAAGAGAATCCCATGGAAGTGTCAGGAACTTGGTATTTTGAATTACATTGATTGTGGAAAAGACATGTGGTAGGGAGTTATTTCCACTGGAGTGGATTGTAACACCAAGGGAGTCATCCTTTTGTGCTTTAAAGAACATGGTTATTATTTGGAACTTTTATTTAGTTGGGGAGAAACCTGGAGAAGGGAGCCATTCCCAGGAATTGTGAACATTACTCCTTTGGCACAAGTGTTGGATTATGCTTTTTAGTTGAACTTGAACAAGAATGCAGTTTTCAATCCAAAGACTATACCCTTTCCAAATTAGAGTTACGTTTAGAATGAGAGGGCTAGGAAAGGACTTTGGACATAGGACATTTTTCTTTGAACATCTTGACACAGGACAGAACATAATTATGGTAGGGAAACACCTGCTAGATTGAGGACAGTGAGGCATTTTCCAACCCTTCAATAAAAGTCTATAACCAATAATATGGGCCTCATTACAAGTTAACCGGAATAAAATCTGAATTTCTGGCATGCCGGTTCTATCGGGTCTGTGTGGCACAGCTGCCGGAATCAACAGTTGATTCCGTGTCAGTGTGCATGCGCATTCCGGCATGCCAGAAATGGTTGCAGTGGCATGCCAGTAACACCACCAAACACCCCCAAGAAACCCCTTACTGGCAGCCTCACTGCCTCTGATTCTGATTCCGGCTCCGCGCTCCCGGACCTAGCGGCAACATTGTTACCGGTATTAGCGTGACTGCAAAAAACGTGATTGCCAAAACAGGAAATGTACCAGTGGCCATTAACAAAACACAATCCATTACAATCCTCAGTGCACAGGCGTCAGAGCCACATCCAAAGCACTGACAAAGTACCACAGAGATGTCCTCAAGGCTACCAGCTGCACGGAGGCACAAGCTGCATTTCAGCAAGGCTGAGCCTATTATGCTTGCGGACACGCTAGTGGAGAACACAGAAGAAGTCTTCAGCACTGATCTACGCCGGCAAACACAATTGTGAAAAAAGGCCATTTGGGAGCAGGTGGCCTGGAATGTGTCAGCAGTTGGGACAACCCCCAGAACAGTCAGGGACTGCCACAAGAGGTGGGACGATCTACATCTCCTTACACATGGCGCTCCCAGGGCATGTCCACAGGAGGCAGACCTGCATCACCTATCAAATTCCAAGCCTGGGAAGAACCATGCCGCAGCATCATGCACCTGGAGGCCATTGAGGGAGTAGGAGCTGCGGAAGCTGGTGCTGCAACATCTGATGAGGCTGGTGGGTCTCCGTAAGCCCAATGTCAGATCACACACCTTGTACCCTCTATTCAAATGAATAGGCCAAAATGTCAAGTATGACGTACCCAACGCCAGTACAGCCCTGCTGGTGGTCCACCCACCTTCAACGTGGTTGGCACACATTAAATAGAACTTGCCCGCATCCCACATCCATACACCACTCACACATCACACAGGCCCCCTGTATCGCCCTCAAAAGATGCACCTGCAGGCACTCAGACATACATCCCCCTGACATTGCACATCTGCTGTTGTCACCGTTATGCTACCACATGCCCAAAGTCACGTCAGTGTCAAGCACTTCCACCACCAGCAAATGACAAGATGCACACATAAATGATACTTGTGGCCCACTTGTCACATCCACCATGTCCCATCCCGCGAAATCATCACCAACATAACTACAGCCATAGGCAGCAGTTACATGTGTAACACATCTGTGTCACAATCAGCCACAACACCATGTCATACAGCTTGTGTGGCATACCCATAACACACATACCGTGAAACACCAGTACCCCAAGCAACAGCCACTGCACACACCATGTCTGCACATCACACATGCACCCACTTAGCATCCCAGACACATGCATGTGTGCACCATTCCATGGCCACCACCATGTCCATGACACCAACCATACATCAGAAAGTACTAGCACTTATGTCTATCTGATGAATCCACACCCATCACTGATGCCCTGCCTTTCTGACCCACACAGGCACATCATCTGGCAATGAGGCCGAACAGCCTACCACATCCAGAACCACCAAGTCACGCAGCTGCCAGACCACCAGTACCTCCACCCTGGATTCAAATGCATCCACCAGCAGACAGGAGCAAGCAACTTCTCGTGCCACCCAGCCACCACACAACCAGGTGGCTCCTGTGGCACATCCACCACCCAAACAGAAGGCACCTGTGGCAGATCCCCCACCCCACCAGGAGACAACCTGGAGCTCACCCCACACCCAACCAGGAGGCACCTGGGGCACATCATCCACCAACCTACCAGGAGGCACCTGCACCCCTTCTTCCAGGGGGTCCACCGGACACCATTGGGGACGATGGTGGAGTCAAAAGTGTAAATAGCGACCAGAGCTATGCGGAGGCCAAGAGATTCAGTCCTGTGGGCCCAATTAGCCCCCAACCCACACAACCACCCCCTACACAATGTTAGGGCTTTGAGGGGTGCCTATCTAGGATGGAGGCACAATAAGAATCACTGGACGCAATGGTGCAACAACATCTGCAAGAGGCCCAGCTCATGTGGGAGACACTTCAGGCAACCTCCAGGAGGTCCGCATGGGTGCACGGCAGAGCCACAGGAGCCATTTACCATCTGGCACATCGTGTGAGGGAGGGGAACGGGGTAATGTCATCCCTGGTGGAGTCCATATCTGTGTTGGTGCAGGCACTCATGGACCACCGGCACATGCCCATGCCACTGGCACCATCCACAAGTTCGACCACTGGAAGTTCCATTCAAAACAGCCCAAGGCTTAGATCGGAGCAGCTGACTCACCCTGCAGAAGGGCACACCCCTCAGCCTAAAAGGGGACGTAAATAGGACACAGATTGTGTGTGTGTGGGGGAGGGATCGTTGGGGAAGGGGGTGTGGAGAGGGATATTTGTGGAGGGGGCATCAGGAGGGATAGTTGGGGAAGGGATGTGGGGAGGGATAGTTGGGTGGGATGATAGAGGGAGTTAAGGCCTTTCACAATTGTAAACATTTCAAATCACAATATATTTGGTGTTGGCAAAGAAATCATGACTGGACATTTATCTTTCAGCGTGAGTGCATTTATTCATGTACAGTGCCCAGTGCCCAGTGTGCTCAATGTCCTGTGCCGTGCGTGTAACAGGTGCTCAAAAGTAGTGATCAATATGTTCCTCGCGTGTGGCACGTCCATCCCTGCCATTGCGGCGCTGTGCAATAGCCGCCTCATAATCAGTGCCCTCCTCATCCTCTGGTGGCAGCATGTCCATGTTGGGGGGGAGGGGGACATTGCACTTGATGCACATGTCGTGCAACATGGCACATGCAAGCACAATCTTTCCAACCTTTTCAGGGCTGTACATCAGCACTCACGCAGATCTGCTGAGGCAGCAGAACCTAGCCTTCAACAGGCTAAAAGTCTGCTCAATGGTGCAGTGAGTATGTACATGGGCACGGTTGTACGCCTGTTCATGGATGTTATGGGGTTGCCTGATGGGGGTCATTAACCATGGCTTCAGGGGCTACCCAGCATCACCTGCACAGGAGCAACATAAAGTGTAGATGTCAATTTCCTGTTCATATCATGTTTGCGCCGGCTGTATAATGTACATTTGAGAAGAGTTACATGCAGAATCGGAATTGAGTTTAGGTAGCATTTCTAACTTTTGTGTACCAGAAGGGCACTTGGTCAGTATGCATGTGGGGTGTTTGTGTAGTGCAGTTGCATTCACATAGACCATTCATACACTACATGAGCTACATCACTTCTCGTACAACCGACACACATGGAATTGATGTATGTCAGTTTTGTGTCACAAATGAAATTCTACTATTTGTCCATGTACCACAGTACTCTTAGCATTTCCTTAATGTGCAGGTGTGATTTTGTGGTACTAAAGGTATGCAGTCTTCATGGCGTATTCTCTATATAGATGTGCCCATGTGTCCTGACTCACATGACAATACCACATATTGATGAAATGTGTGTGTGGGGTGAGGTTTAGTAGCTAGAAAAGTGTCTGGGGGGTATTTAGGGGTTGGAGGCGGTGGTTATGGGTAACCCCTCTGAAAATCATATATTAGAGAGGATATATCTTTGAGTGATTTGGGATTTTGAGAGTTTCAGCATGAATGCATTGGATTGATAAGTATCCGTCATGAAGTCATGCATCCGGTACTGATAGGCATACTGTACCAGTCACATGTGTGTGCAGCAAGATGTTTTGGGGGTGGTAGCCTATGCATTCTGTGGCTGTGCATCATGAATTGGGTGTTTGCTTGACTGTGTTTTTGCTTTTTGTTGTAGGCACAATGGTGTGATGCATTCTGGTACATGTCGTTTTTAGGATGTTGCTGTACGGAATAGATTTAGGTATGAATGCACTGTATATTCATCATGCATGGAGGCACGCCCGTCAAGGCCTTCCACTCTGGCATGGTACTACTGTGTTGCACCTTGACTTACACCTACACACTTGCACATTTCATGCACTCACAACACCGAGTAGGGTCCTCTCTACTTCAATGTTTGCAGTTTACTGGTTTGACAATTGTGGGTAAGATTTTACCTTGCTATTATTCTTCATCTACCTCAGACACAAATCCCTCTGACATTTAACGCCCGCACGGGGTGCCTTTTAATGCCCTGTGCAGCCGCTGTGCACCTTCACAAAGGTTTGGTAGTTGATTCAGTAGAATGCAGTAGGACTAATGATGGTTTAATGCATGCAGTGGGCAGCTCCACTGGTCATGTGTGTCATACTGGGACATGATTCAACAATGCACAGGGCCTAGTAGATAGACTCACCCAGCAGTCATGTGTGCTATGCTGGTTAATGCCACCTCCACCCAAATCAACACTGAACAGGGCCTAGTAGTTGGACTCACACAGCGACCATGCATGCTGTACAGCATGTTGTGCCCTGTACTGAGGCAGCATGGAGTTCCGCAGCACCATGGAGTCATGTGTTGAGCCAGGAAATTGTGCACAGCAAATTGGTGATGCGGTGGCGGGCATCACACACCATCTGTACATTCAGTGAATGGAACAGCTTCCTGTTGTGGTACACTACCTAAACGGCATGCCTGGCCACCAATTCCACATGTTTGCAGTCCACCGCACCTATGACATTATGAATATCTACGAGGGCATGGAAGGTCATTTTTGTCATATTCAACTTGTCAGCAGTCCGGGCTTAGCTGATGTGGTCTTGTACATGGCTGAAGAGTGCATCAAGCACCTGGAAGAGGACACAGTAGAAACAGGGTTGTGAGATACCATGCAGCTGCCCAACTGTTTGCTAGTATGTGTCTGGGGAAAGGAAGTGTAGCACAGACACTACCTTCAGCAAGAGGGGGATGGCTGTGCGGATATTAATGAGGCTCACCAGGTCATCATGTATCAGGTCCACTATTGTGGTGAAGATGTCCCTGTCTAACCGGTACAGGGTGTGGATTTGAGGGGGGTGAGGTTTAATAGCATGGCCCTTAAGCGAGGGATGGGGGTCTGCCTGCAGCTGCAACCTGCTGGACATTGGGGATCTGCTGGGCTATGATTGCCCTCCTTCTCAAGCGCCTCCGCTGTGTCCTCCGCCACACTGCCTCTTCAATTAATAGCTCTGCAGGCATGGCCTTCAGCTCAAGTACTGCTACAGCTACTGCTAGCATTGTGGTGTTGGAAGGGGTGTTGGGTGTGGCAGTGGTTCTTTTGTGCTGTGCACAGCCCATTGGTTCCACCTGTGCTGATTTAGAGCACATTTGAAATCATTCTACTCACCAGAATTTACTTAATGCCTGGTCAGCAATGCCAGTATTTCCGACATCGTTTTCACGTTGTTACTGGCATGTACATGCCGGTGATTGCATGTCCATGCACCACGGAATGTGCACTTACTTACGCCATGCTTGTATCTCAGGCACGGCTGCCTCGTGTCTCCGCAGATACCGGTGATGGTGTTGCTGGATGCAGTGAGTCACTTACGATGCCAGTGTTACCGGCATCGTGACTCAGAGTACACCGGTCCAGAAAAAGGTGCCGGTATGGATATACCGGCACCGCTATTTCCAGACCCGTATAGGTGTAATAAGGGCCTTTGAGTCCTCTGTGTCCGTGATGTTTGTAGACATTACTTTTGTGATGCAAGGAGGGGTCTGGGAATCTCTCTACCAGCATGAACACAGCCCAATGACCTGTCCTTAGGTGAATAACCCCTGGGAGAGACTCTACTAAGTCTTTAGTTCACTGTCCCTTTCACAGAGAAGACATTTCCCTGCATATCAGTCTTGGTCGTGCCCAGGGGCAGTCCAGCACCGAAATACTAGGCGTTTCTCCTCTGAACAAGAATACCAACAGCAACTCCATACACGTGTTTCAGCCTTGTTGGGCATCATCAGTGAGGTGAAGGTGTGCCTCTCTAAGAACAGTGACCCAAAGTTAATTCATGCAAAACAAGGGGGGGTCTGGGAATCTCTCTACCAGCATAAATACAGCCCAATGACCTGTTCTTGGGTGAATAACCCCGGGGAGAGACTCTACCAAGTTTTCAGCTCAATGTCCCTTTCACTGTCCCCTTTCCGAAGAAATGTCCCTGCATATCAGTCTTTGTCCTGCCAGACAGAGCAGTCCAGCACCGTAATACTAGGCAATTCTCCTCTGAATAAGAGTACCAATGTCAGTCTAGAAAAATGGATACCTCTACTTTGTGACCGCAAACGTATTTTGGTGGCCGTGGGCCAACCGTCTCATGCACGATATGACAGAATATAGGTTTTCGAGTTTGCCAATGAACGGCCATTTTGATGTAACAAGAATCGCCATTTTGTTTTCTAACCATTGCTCATTGCTGTCTGTTCCTATTGCTTTGCAGTATATTTTCTGCTTACACTGCTCGACTGTAAAACATTGTTGTCTGTACGTAAAAAGGACAAGGCCGCAGGGCCGAGAGGATAACAAGAGTTTGTTGAAACACAAACGTAGGCAGTGCCCGGAACAATGCCCGGCTCCCTCCCGAATGTAGCCTTGAAGCAGAGCTGCAGGGCATTTAATCATTTCGCAGCTGCCAGCCAGTCTCGTTATGTGGTAGAATATGTTAGAATAATACCGCTAAAGTTTTGAATTATGCTTTTCTTGCGGCCCCCCTTTGCTGAGCCCGCTAGAGCGTGTCGGCTCCCAGTACACGAATAGTACCTAATAGATAGCAAGGTCCGGAATGTAACTCTCCCTCCCTGTATGTAGCTCGCTTCCAAGAACAGAAGCGCTGTGTTCTATTCAACAACTGAAAGATGCCTTCGCACTCACAAATTGCAAATAGTTACTAGAAAAGATGTTTGAAGGTGTCATAGTTGTCGGAGATGTCCATTATCACACCAAGTTCAAAGAAACCCAATAAAAGGGGGGTGTTAAACATGTCATAGCGGATTGTTTGATATGCATTTTGTATATATGTAACTGATGTACGTAATTCACTCTCTTGCGTCCCTCGAGGTCTAGAGATGCACGTAGCGGGGCGTGAGACCGAGTTGGCCAACTGAGACTTTTTCTTTGCAATAAACCCTAGCTTTAGGAATAAAACCTCATGTCTGGCGTATCTATCATGTGTGGTGACTCGCCTTGTTTCCATAGACGTCAGGGTCTCCTAGGGGCCCCTTTCACCAACAGCAACCCCATACACGTGTTTAGCCTTGTTGGGCATCATCAGTGAGGTGAAGGTGTGCCTCTCTAAGAACAGTATGCAAAACAAAGGGGGGTCTGGGAATCTCTGAACCAGCATAAACACAGCCCAATGACCTGTTCTTGAGTGAATAACCACTGGGAGAGACTCTACCAAGTCTTTACCTCACTGTTCCTTTCACAGAGAAGAAATGTCCCTGCATATCAGTCTTTGCCCTGCCCAGGGGCAGTCCAGCACCGAAATACTAGGCAATTCTTCTCTGAACAAGAGTACCAACAGCAACCCCATACACGTGTTTCAGCCTTCTTGGGCATCATCAGTGAGGTGAAGGTGTGCATCTCTAAGAAAAAATTACTGTTGCAAGAACGTGTGTCGTAAGATTGTATGTTGGGTGTTGTGTGTGTCATAGGAGCATGTGTTGTGGGAGCATGTGTTGTAGGAGTAAATTTTGTAGGAGTGTGTTGTAGGAGCCTCTGTCATAGCACTGTGTTTGGTAGGAGTGGGTGTTCTATAAGCACTTGTCGCAGGAGTGGTTGTTTATTAGTGCTCATCGAGTGTGCATTGTCGGATGTGTAATAAAAGCAAATGTCATAGGAGAATGTGTTGTAGGAGTGTGTGTCAGTAGAATATGTATATGTGCAGTAGGAGGGTGTATTGTAGAAACATGTGTCATATGAGCACACATTGTAGGAGCTCATATTTAACTGCATGCATGTTGTAGGAGTGTGTCGTGTTATAAAATCATGTGTCATGGGAGCATGTTCCAAGAGGGTTCAAAAGTAAAGTTGTGCATTATTAGCGTTCTTATACAAAATGTTAATCTCACAAATGTACATGCATGATTTTATGTAAAATGTACTTTCACTCTGCCTCCTGTGAACTTTAATTTAATATGCATTTTTAATACGTGTGAGAGGCATATGTGACTTCTCCAATTAGTACTTCTATGCAATTTACAGCTCCTGAAAACTTACATCAAAGTAATTCCTGTCATTTTTAAAAGAAAATATGTAAATTGTATACTCTACAAACTGAAAAATGTATACACACTTTGGTATAGTTTATATGAAACATGTGCATTACTTACATCTCTTCAAAAGTAACAACAAACTCATCTCTGACTGATATTAGTTTTCAGATATAGGAGGTCATTGCGACCTTGGAAGTAGCCATGCCACTATTTGCGGCATGGGTAACTCCTTTCCGGGTACCCGGTCCGGGTTCCTAGAATGGGGAAATACTGGGACATTCCGACCTTGGAGGGCCCGGTATTTCCCCATTCCAGGAACCCATCCCCATTCCCATTCGAGTCCCCATAGGGCTCAATGGGAATGGGGAGCATGCTAACAATGGGCCCGGTAATGACGGGCCCATTGTTAGCATGCTGGTCTGATCGCAGGACTCGCTAAGGAGACTTAACGGGTCCCGCGAGCAAACCTCGTAATATAGCGGTAGCGGGTTAACAGGGCCGGCAGTTCTACCGGCCCCGTTAACCCCCTACCACCAAGGTCGTAATGACCTCCATAGACTGCATAATGTATGAACTGTGAGTCTCAAATGCTCTCTGTACAGTTTGTATGAAAAAATACACAGTTATTCTATTACCTTAAAACTGACATCAAAGTCAGCTGTGACTTGCCTTTTAAGTGAGATTTTGGGAGATGCTAATTGTGCAATGTACAGACTGTAAAACATACATGCTCTGAGTAGAGTTGGTATTGAAAGTGCATATTTATTCCATCGCCTTAAAACCAATATTGAAGTCAGCTGTGTGTGTTAATTGTAGCATGTACGAACTGTAAAACTCATACGCTCTGTATACAGTTTGTATGACTTGCCTCTGATGAAAATCTTTTAGAGAAGTTAATTTAATTTTGTTATATACCAACGGTTAAACTCATATGCTCTGCGTACCTGATTGCAGATTATGTTGTAGGAGCCTGTGTGGTAGGAGTATCTGCTGTAAGAGTGTGTGTCGTAGGACCATGTGTTGTAGGAGCGCATGTCATAGGAGCATGTGTCATAGTAGCATGTGCTTCAGGAGCTTGTATGTGTCTAGTAGGAGCACATGCAGTGGTTTCATGTGTCATAGGAGCACATGTTTTAGGAGTGTGTGTTGTAGGAGTGTGCGTCACAAGATTAAGATGCTAATTAATAATAATAATAACAATAATAATAATAATAATAATAATAATAATAATAATAATAATAATAATAATAATAATGTGGGTGGTAAGTGCATCATAAGATTGTGTGCCCTAAGAGTGTGTGCGGTTCGAGCATGTGTTGTAAGAGCACGTGTTGTACATCTATATGTTATGTGTAGAAGGTGTGTATCTAGTAGATGTGTGTGTGTGTCATAGGAATATATTTCATAGGAGTGTCTTGGGAGCACATTGTAGGAGCACATGTAGTAGGAGCCTGTGTCAGAAGAGAGTGTATTAAGAGTGTGTTGTAAGAGTGCTTGTGGTGCAAGTGTGCCTGGTAGGAGCATGTGTCAAAGGAGTATGTGCCATAGGTGCACGTGTCATAGGTGCATGTGTCTTAGGTGCATGAGTCTAAGCTTGCTGTGGCATCGATTTATATGTCATAGCTGCCTGTGTTGTAGGTGCATGTGTCCTAGGTGCATGTGTCCTAGGGGCATATTTCATAGGTGTATGTGAGAGGAAGCATAGTACATCCACATGTTGTGAGTAGTAGGTATGTCTGTCATAGGACAAATATCATAGCAGTGTGTGTTGTATGGGCACTTATCATAGCAGGACATGTGGTAGGAGCATGTGTCGTAGCAATGTGTTTTAGGTGAGTGTGTCGTAAGTGCATGTGAGAGCATGAGACGTACATCCACATGTTATGTTAATTGTTTAATGTACAAACTGTAAGAATCCTACACTCTGTTTACAATTCATGTGACAAATGTACATGTATTCCTTCTCCTTCAAACTGACATCAATATCAGCTGTTCCTTGCCTTTGATGTGAATTTTTAGGATATGTTAATTGTGCAATATATGAATTGTAAAACTCATACACTTGTGGCCTCATTACAACCCTGGTGCTAAGTGAAAAACGATGGCGGTAAATGATTACCGCCATCGTTTTCCGCCAGGTCCGATTCTGACCCGTGACCGTTAACTACGATGCCATTAGCGGCATCGTAGTTAACGCTGCCGCTAACTGCTCCAAGGACGCGCGCACGCGACCTCCCACACCGTAATTACCGGCATGGCGGAAAGGCACGCAAATGCCGACCCAAGTGGACATGCACCTAACGCCATCACCCAGCCCGTTAAGTTCCTTACCGCCATGGTGCTAATTACGCCATCCATATCAACCTTAAATGGCCATGTAAAGTGAATCCAGCTGCCACAGGTGCACAGGAACAGCACAGGTGGAGGCAATACAGACTCAGGAAGTACAAAAAGAGCACACCCCACCCCTTCCCACACCCAGTCACACTCCACAATGATACCAATAGGACTAGCAATGTTGGGGCTGGAGGACCTGATAGCAATGCAAGTGCTACAACAACAACAACAACAACAACAACAACAACAACATGCAGCACAGAGGAGACGCAGGAGGAGAAGGAGGGCAAGGCAGGGCCAGCAAGCCCCACAAGCACAGCCAGTGCCACCACGCAGGCAGCCCCCAATCCCACGCATCAGAGCCAGTCCATTCAACCTCACTGCTGAGCAGATCCACACCCTGTACCGTTTGGACCGGGACACCATCACCGCCATAGTAGACATGACACACAACAACATCGTCAACATGATAGAAATACCAACCGCCATCCCACCCCTACTGAAGGTAGTGTCTGTACTCCACTTCCTGGCCACAGGCACCTACCAGCACACAGTGGGGCACTTGCATGGCATTTCACAACCATTATTCTCACGTACGCTTATCCAAGTGCTCGATGCCCTCCTCAAGCACACAGACGACCACATCTCATTACCACGGACTGCCCAGGAGATTGCAAACACCAAAGTGGGTTTCCATGCACTAGCCGGCATACCTGGTTGCATTGGTGCCATCGACTGCACCCATGTTGAATTGGTGGTTCCACGTGCCATGGAGGTACCGTACCGCAACCGGAAACAATTCCACTCAATCAACATGCAAATGGTCTGTGACTCCAACAAGATCATCACACATTGTTGTGCCCGATTCCCCGGATCAACCCATGATTCAATGGTCCTGAGGAACTCCACAATACCACGCTACATGGAGCAACATGCAGGCCCACGATCCTGGATACTCAGTGAGTCTAATGTCATGACCATGGAAATGTGAAGTGGGTAGGTGAACGACGTACCAATGCATACTCCACCTGGCTGAAAGGGGGGGGAGAATGATGCATACTCCACCTGGCTGAAAGGGGGGGTGATGCATACTCCACCTGGCTGAAAGGGGGGGGAATGATGCATACTCCACCTGGCTGAAAGGGGGGGTGATGCATACTCCACCTTGCTAAAGGGGGGGGGGGATGATGCATACTCCACCTGGCTGAAAGGGGGGGGATGATGCATACTGCACCTGGCTGAAAAGGGGGGGGGGTGATGCATACTCCACCTGGCTGAAAGGGGGGGGAATGATGCATACTCCACCTGGCTGAAATGGGGGGGAATGATGCATACTCCACCTGGCTGTGAGTAGCAGAGAGAACTGAGCCAATTCATACCCTAACCAACCCAAACTACACCCAACACCAGTAAACCCAATACCTGATGTATGCAGCCCTACCATGTGAATGAGGTTGTGTCCCAACCATGACACAACCATCTGCAAGTGCATTGTACCAATTCTGACCACATTGACTTCAACAAAATGCACCTACATGCACGTCAACAAACACCATCAACCGAAAGGTCTGTCCCCCATAACTGCGCACGAAGGAGGCACATGATGGACAGAAACATCAACACACCATTACACGGACAGCAGGGCGCCCAAAATGTCCCTATCAACATCAGTATTGCTCACTGGGGTCATGATGAGGCGACAGCAATGTTGCAATGATGTGAGCATTGACATCACAGGACACGTGCCATGCCACCAAAACAAACGGCATGAACGAACACAGTGGATGGGCACTCACAAGGCACTCGAGCCCTCTGCATACATTGGTTGATGGCATGCAAAACAGGCCATGAGAGCCATGAGCATATACGGGTCGCATAGTGTGAATCAATTAGTGCATTTAGAAGTGGTTCAAAGTAATATTTGGTTGCAAGCCATGGTGGCACATCATTTTCTGAATTAGACGTCATGACTGACACATACATTCTCGCCCACATACAGGTGATGCAGGCTATCCCCTGAAGAGGTGGCTCCTTACACCAGTCCGGAACCCACAGAACCAGCACGAGGAGGACTTCAACTGTGCACATACACGTACCCGTGTGGTCATTGAGCAGGCATTCGCCCTATTGAAGGCACAGTTTCGCTGCCTCAGCAGGTCTGGTGGTGCACTCCTGTACCGCCATGAGAAGGTGGCAAAGATGGTCATGGCATGTGTCATGCTACACAATATGTGCGTCAGACGAAATGTGCCCCTGCCCCCTGACGCAGAAATGCAACCACCTGACGATGAGGATGAGGAGGGTGCAGATGGGGCCGCACCTCATGGAGAAGGCGATGCACAGGAGGGGTGTGAAATGCATCAAGATATCATCAACCAATGCTTCTAGCACACACGGCTGGTGTGTATCACATGGAGACGGCACTTGGGGCACTGTGTGTCTCTGGGACATGCACACTGTGGACTGTACACCAATAAAGCACACATACGCAATGAAAATGTCCACACATTTGATTTGGGAAAAATGAAAATGTGTATTTCAATTGTAAATTGTTGTGCAACACCCCCTCCCCCCTCCCCCTAAACACCCCAACACACCCCCTCCCCCCTCCCCCTGAACACCCCAACACACCCCCTCCGCCCTGAACACCCCAACACATCCCCTCCCCCTGAACACCCCAACACAACCCCTCCCCCCTACCCCTGAACACCCCAACACACCCCCTCCCCCCTGAACACCCCAACACACACCCTGTGAGTGGTTAAAGATGCCTGTGACAGTGGGCACACGCTATTGCATGCCCCCTCTCCCGGCCCCCGGGGCACCCCTGCCTGTGGAGCGCAGGTTCCGTCCTGATCGTCGGACAGGGCTGCTCTGGGCAGAACTTGCAGCAGAGGATGTCCCTGGCTACTCACGGGCACACATGTCCTGAAGGGTGTGGGACAGCTCTGTGACCACACGGTGCATGGCGGCAAGTTCCCCGCAAATGTCCCTTGAGGTGGACTCCATTGCAGCCCTCAGGGTCTCCGTACTCCGCTCTATTTCGGCCCTTAGGGTCTCCGTAGATTGTTCTATGGCTGCCCTAGCACCCCCACATTCCGCAGCATGCTCATTGAGGAGCGTGGACAGTTGTTGCTGACGCAAAACAATCTCCTCAAGAGAAAGTTCACTCTGCTGGGCCATGCCCATTCCAGATGGTGTCGCGAAGGGGCTGCTCATCTCCTGCAGACTTTCTGCAGGGCATTGGGTGGGAGGCCAGTCCTCTTCTCCTGGATGCCCCTGTGTGGGATCCTCATGGGGGCTGCCCCGGGACAGACAGGGGGAATGAAGCTGCTCAGTGGGGCGTCCTACATCGGGCTCATCAGTGTCAGTGTCTGAGCATGCTGCTATGGCAGCAGTTTCCCCTATGCTGCTGCTCCCTGCAGAAACGGTGCCTTCAGTGGCCAAGATTGTGGGGACGTGTGGTGCTGCAGGTGCTGGCATGCTGCCTGCTGGGGTGCCTGTCGGTGGCCCGTCCTGTGTGCTGGCATATGATTCTGCCTGCTGCGATGTCTTCCTCACTGCAGCTGAGGTGGAGGGTCTATGCATCGTGGTCCTGGCCCTCTTGGCTGCTTTTGTGGCAGGGGTGTCCTCATCCTCGTGGTTGGATTCGGAGCCTGTGGTGGGGCAAAGGAGGGATAGCGTTATTGATGGGTCTGCGGACATTGGAATGGCAATGATTCACCAGATTTTGGTTACTAGATGAAGCACATTTGAGGCAGGGGCATGCAGGTTGTCTCCTTTCTGTGTGGATGACGGATGGAGGTATGTGGGTGTCTGCAGTTAGGGTGTGCATGCTACATGTGTACAGGGTGGAGGTCACATGTGGCTGTGGGCAGTGTCCAGCTGATGTGTTGCATTTACACTCTAGGGCAACATTATGCTACACATTAATGGACGTCAGTGACTAAAGCATGTCTTGATTTGGGGCACCTACCTTCATCGCCTGATGTCGGCGCTCCTCTTTCCATCCCTCCTACACCTTCAATGCTTTCCATGCCTATTGTGCTGGCACATATTTCCTCCCATGGTTGGAGTTTTATTGGGGAGTCAGAACCTCCCCCGGTAGCCTGGGCCAGGTTGCGATTGGCAGAGATGATGCTTCGGACGCGGAGCCTCAGGTCATCCCACCGCTTCCTGCACTGCTGTGGGTTGCGGGGTACGGTCCCCACCGCGCTGACCCGCTGTGCCACCAGAGCCCATATGGCTTTCTTTTTTGCAATCGCCGCCCTGGTCATTTCGGTGGAGAATACCACCGCGGCATTGTCCTGGAGTGTCTCCGCCAGCATGCTTAGTTCCTCACGGGAGAAGCGTTCCTGGCGCTGCCGATCGCATGCCTTCTTCACGACTTTGGGCATTTTTAGGTAGGTATTTGGGTGTGTGATGGTTTGGATGGGTCTCAGGGTCAGATGTGGTATGGTTGGGGAGGATGGCAATGGATTGTGTTTTTAAAGATGGCCGCCGTGCTCTTTCCCGTTCCGCCGCGATGACGCTACTTCCGCTTCCGCTTATTTCCGGGGCCCGCTAATTGCGGTCACCACTATTTGCGGTCACCGCTAATTGCGGTGACCGCTAAAATGGGTGGCGGTAGTGCACCTTGCGCAGCGTACGATGCCGGTAGGGGCCATTTTGGGGTTTTTACGCCATCGCGTTCTTGACATTACCGCCATGGTGTAATGCTCATGCGCGATTGGTTGGAATGAGCCGCATTTTGCAGCATCCGGCCATGGCGTAAACGTTAATTACGCCATGGCGGTAATGTTCGGTACTTACCGCCAGGGTCGTAATGAGGCCCTTTGTGTACAGTTTGTATGACTTCCCATTGATGTCTGTTTTCAGGAAATGTTAATTTTGGAATATACCAACTGTAGATATCAATGTGTGTTTTAGAGTTCGAGTTTGGGTGGTGATGAGTGGCATGTGGATGGGGTTCTGTAGATTGAAGGGTCCTGGGAGTGGGTGCAGAATGGGTTTTTGATTTTGTAGGTGAGGTTTAGTGTGATGATGGTATAGGGTCAATGTTGGGTGTTGCACATATTGCTGGTTTACCTGGGAGTCAAGGATCAGGGGTTGCAGCCCTTTTCAGTTCCTAACAGGACCAAACAGGAATTGATGTTATCTTCTTATGCTCTTCAAAACAAAACAAGCACCAACAGAGTGCCAAGTGATCAACAGTTACGCACAAGTGGGAACAGGGGTCACATTACATAGACCACTTGCACCAGCTCACCACTGCAAAGGAAAATAACCTGAAAGTCAGCTTATGAAATGAAACAAATCTGAGAGTCAGCAAAATAAGTTATCAAACGAACCTAGACTCACATGACCTAGCTGACCAACTAAAAAAAAATAGGCGAGGTGGTAGCTTAAGAAGGGAAAGAAAATGATGGGCTTGCGAACAAGAGTACTGAAAGATTCATTGTGATGAGCATGTGGGCAGGGCAGAGGTTACATGACCTATATTCACTTGCTGAGAAGCAGATTAAGAGAGGAAATAAAGGAGTGGGCCGACGAAATAGCACCTTTGTATTATGTTTTTGTTGTTGTTTTGGTAACGGAGGCATCATAATAGCTGTGAATCCACGAATATGAAAATCCACCTTAAAGATTGGTACTGACATCATAGATGAATCAGAATAAGCCGAACATGCCTATTGCACTGTACACCAGTCTAGCGCCTCATTGCCACCATCCTGTGCTCTAGCAGAATAAGTTAGAATGGAAAAATGACAGCAATGGGTGGGGACATTCTTACAATTAACAAGAAAAAGGCTGTAAACATTGGGGGACATATGATGTAGTAAACGATGTTTTTGTCTAGCAAATTTCACAGTGACTGGTAATTTTGCAGTGGTGCTTGGAATTTTTGCAGGAATATATGCTGCAACTACATTTTCATGGAGCGGCAAGAGTATAGAGGCATGTGGCGCCTTTCGTCTAATGTCAGTACAAAACTGGAAGGAAATGGTGTAAAGTTTTAAAACAGTAAAAACAAACGTGTGACGGACGGGAAGCACACAGCCATTTTGTTTGGCACTTGACGATTGTGTATTAATTTTTTTGCATAACATTCCATGCACAGCCAATTACTTCTGCACTTCAAAAGCAAAGTATTTTGACAGATGCCATTGTTGCAGACATGTTTATTGACCTTTTTCAAGTCAGTGGAAGGGATTGCATAGGCGCATGTGGTATAGTCCACAGACATTTCTAAGTGATTACGTTGATGCGTGTTTGAGTTTTGTACAGTCCACGCAGGTCTGATTAAAAGGAATAACACAATTACTGTTCATATGTAGTTCTTAAACTGTACAGGACGTCATATCACAGTCTCTTTATGTGAAAGCATGTTCTCAATCTGTCAAATTATTATTATTATTTTAAAATCTCCCCTTGAGTGAAAAATACAAATATGATCAGGCCATGTTGCTCGACCAGCATGTCACATTTCTTCAGCCAGGCAAGATGCACAGTCAGGTAATGCAAATGTACTGTCATGTAAATGGTAATTTTTAAATGGCTCTAAGCTGCTGAACATTGAAAAAATATGCTGACAGGCTGCTAACCAGAGAAATTGGTTATCTGAGGCAAAACCGTTTCTCTGAATGCGAACACCACTTTTACAGTGATTATTAAGAAACCTCGCCACATGTTTGCTATCTCTTAAAAGTAGCCTTATTTCTTTCATATCTTTTCACAAGGCAGATTAATTGAGAGCAGAGGCAACACAGCCGGGGACCTAGAGACTGCGGCCTCCTGCTGACTTGGCATTGATTCCAAGATAAACCCATCGGATGCGCCTTCAGAGGAGTGCTGCCACGTGGCTTCATATCAGAGCAGAGCTGTGTTCGCCCTCAGTGCAAGTATATGCTTGTTTAAAGGTTGAAGGTGCATCCATGCATTCTCTGCGGTGTACGATAGAAACAGTACAATATGTTTAACAACAAAATCTACTAAATAAATTAATTTAATAAAAAATGGCCACAATGAATGCACATGTCACTGAAAAATACAGTATAGTGCACAGCATGAATGGAGGGAAAATAAAGCAAGTGGTAAATCCGTTTCTCCAATTGGGTTTGATGGCCCATTGTTGGGAAATCACCTCAGCTCTTTAAAACTGTACATATGGACAGCTGTGAATAAAGAAGAGAAGGCATGCACAAAATATTCTAAAACGCTGGAAGAACAGTTTCTAAATCTCTCCCACAAGACCACTGACCTCCTTGTTCATCCATTGATGAACACAGTATAATGAGCAAGGCAGGGGGTTCTCAGTGGCGGGCGTGGGCGGAAGCAGAACACCTCTCCTGTCTCTTTATGGTGCAGAGCAATGCTGTCAGTTCAGAAAGCCTCTTAATACAGGCACACATTAAAGTCACATGATTGCTCTCTTGTTTCTTATCACCTTTTAGGGCTCGATTCATGGAATTTTTAGCACGGTTCAAAGTGACTTTGCACTTCTGGAAAGTAACTTTGCACTGCCGACACAAGCCCTGATTCATGGAGCTGTGCAAAATGTATGTTTGCAGTGCAAAGTCCGTGCACAGTCATTTTGTACTGCAACAATGACATTGCACTGACTTTGAACTGCAAACATACACTTTGCACAGGTCCATGAATCAGGGTTTGTATCGGCAGTGCAAAGTCACTTTTCAGCAGTGCAAAGTCTTTTCATCAGTGCAAAGTCAATTTGACCCGTGCAAATAATTCCATGAATCGGGCCCTTAGTTTTTGTTAGCGCTCTGTACTACGCGCATGCAGGAGCAACCTCAGCGGCATGCTTTCTGCAATACGCTCATTGACCGCTAATTGACTCAATTAAAACAGCAGTGTGATTACTTTTTGCACACCTCAGCGCAGGCTGGACATAGCAAACATGAATAAGAAAATGATACAATTACAACACAATAAACTAGTAGCAAACGAAGAAAGTTAGAAGAATGAAAATTGGACCAACAACCTCACTGCGAATTAAGAATTTGAATTGCAACAATACAAAGAGTCCAACAGGACTGATAAGAAAGCAGCATAAAAGTAAATCCCATAGATAAATAGCACAAACGCCCAACATACCCGTCCCTGAAAAGGACTGCCTGCAGCAAGGAAGGGCAGGAGTTCTATGGCAATGAGAAGAGTTGAAAACCTTAGCAGGCAGAAGAAGTCTAAACGTAGCAGAGAGACGCCATCTCAGCAGCCCCAGGGTCTAAAATAGAAATGCTTCTCGATGGGCAGAAGGAGATCCCATGGTATTAGGATCACCATTTGTGATGGGAACAGAAAATATGTGGGTCCAAAGAAAGGTGGGGAGTGCTTAGAAAAGGGGAGGAGACTAAATGCAGTTTAGGTTCCAAATAATCTGGACCTGTCCCAAACGTTCTTCATAGTTCATAGTTTGATGTGCCTCATACAAAAAGGCGAATGTGTCTGGGGTGTGCGTTTTTATACATTATCACACTTACTCGCTGAATTGCATTTTCATCATCTACAATTTCTAGTGGAAGACACTTCCACCTGGAATGTGGTGGGGGGTTCTTCCATCGGACATGAGCTGGGGAAACCTTCAAGCACCATCCATCAGTCTCCACTAGGCAGTACTCTGACATGACAGAGCAGAAGGTAGAATGATATTAGCCCAGGCAGATTGCATCGTGGTCAGTATAATGTATTGCGCAATTCTTCTCCACATCCAATCAGGTGATCAAGGGGTTAGAGGGATAAGGTGAGGCATCCCCATCCAGCCCTTGAATTGGATTAATTCCACATGATCTTCTGGGAGAGGGGGCTGTGGAAATGTTAGCGAAAACTGCACTGCAGCACCAAAAGCCTCCTCTATTGTGCTCTCTTTGCAACCTATCCATGGTGTACATGCCAAGACACCATCCTCGTGTCTTTCTAAATGAAAAGTGGAACACAGGTGGCACCCAAATAGGAAATGATAGTAAAGTCTATCCAAATATTATACAACCATCAGACATGCAGCATTGTCGTTGGTGGCAAAAGAGTTTATGATCAATTGAAGCATGAGAACATCCTGAAAATATTGTTTGTCTTTTGTGCATTTATTTGGTTCCACAGAGGAGCTGGACAAAAAATACTGAACATAGTTTAAAGAAATTCAGTTCATGATTAAAATTGATCAACACTACTATTCAAACAAGGCCGTACCAGAGTTGCACAATGAAAAACGTTATGCAATTCTGGGCCAACCACTTGTTAAGTCCTCGGGTCAGAAAGTTAACGTCACCATAGAAATGTGGACCACTCACTTACTACGAGCATTGCTTATATAGCTGAGACATAAAACAGTGTAACCTCTCCTTCCCCTCCTGCCCCTCACAGTCTGCTTGCTCTTACTCAAACTCTTAATGTCTCTCTTTTTGTTCAACCTCCTGCTAACACTCTACTTCTCCCATACCCCGTTCCACTTGATGCTGCTACTCCACCTCTCCCTCCTCCTGCCCTAAATCCTTCTGCTGACATGTTTCTTTATCCAAAGAAAATATGCTCCCAAAGAGTTTCACTTGTTAGACAATGATTGGGGAATGGGAGACTAAGAGGAAGCATTTCACAAGGGGTTTGTATTACAAAACATGGTTCCACAGTGGGGTTCTCTTTTTCTGTGTTTTGGGTTGTGTAAAAAAATAATGAAAGACAAAATGGCTACCAGATCCCATCAGGTATACAAATGGTTTCTAATTTCTCCTTTCTGAGATGAAAATATGACCTATGGGTGACTCTGCAAATATGGCCCTCATTACAACCCCGGCGCTAAACCATGGCGCTATTAGCACCATACCATGGTTGGTGCCAGTGTTGTAATGAGTCCACCATGGTGGAATGGGGAAATACCGCCCCATTTCACCTTGGCCCTTCCCCATTCCCATTTTCGCCCCATAGGGCTCAATGGGACTGGGGAAGGCGCTAAGTACGGTACCGCAAATTGCGGTACCGTAATTAGCACCGAGGTTCCTTTGCGGCACCCTACTTTAACGGCTGGTAAAACCAGCCGTTAAGGTTGGGTCCCGCAAAGGGACCTCGTAATCAGGCGTTAAGGGTTTAACGGCGCCGACACCTTTTACGGCGCCGTTAAACCCTTAACGCCAGGGTCGCAATGACCCAATGTCTCTTATTTCTAATCTTCAGGGCAATGGCCAGGATTGGTCTTGGATACAACCTGCTCTTAGATCGTTAGAACGTCTAAGGTAAGGTCTGGTACATGCATGACAGAATGGGTATCAAACTATTTCCTGTCCTGCAGTTAGGGGGGAGGAGGGGTGCCCAAGAGGAGGTCTAACCTTTGCTATAGATCCTAATTTGGGTTTCTCCTGGGAAGTTTGGTGTTGCTCGGAATGGCTTTTGGCCATCAAGTTAAATTTGGGTGTTGGTTTCTATCCGATACTGATACTCAATCTTTACTGGAATACTATTAGAGTTACTTTTGACACTATAGAGGAGGGGATTGGAAAAATCATGCATGAATGGATTCAGAGGGTATGTGGATTTCAAGTTTTCAAGGGAGGGGATTTTAATTCCTTTTGTGCAGAGGGTGCCAGGTGGAATTCTGTAGGGGTCTTCCTTTGGTGCAGCATGAGAATCTTAGACGAGGTATTAGGTGGGAATTTCTTCTCAAGGAGTGGTACTTGTCTTTGCTGGACCATATGCCATCATCTCTTGCTACTAAACATACTTGGCATAGAGCAGTGTCAACCTCATGTATTGACTACTTCTATGTTTCAGATGGTATTAGGAAACACTGTAGTTATCTGAGTCACCTTCATTCTGACCTGGGGGATCACTTGCCTCTCTCTTTCACTTTGACTATTTCCATGTCTATCCCTTGTATCAGACCGGATTTAGCGGGTCTGGAGTCCAACAACAGGGGCACTAAAGTTTTGTGGAATAAGAAAACTGTATAAATTTAACCTGCTCCTTTCTGTGTCTCTCCAAAAGCCTGCTACTGCACTTCCCGGTTGCGATCTTGGCGTCAGCGGCGGTGCCTCCACATATAATACTATTTTGGCCTGCATCCACCAAATTAAGGATTTGATTAGTTTGGCGAGTCTTAATAACAAATGTGTCCCAAGAGATGAAAGAATCATATACTCTAAGGCCCGTAAAAGAAAAGAAATGCCACTCTGAGAAAATCTGGAGTGATGCCCTCCGACTATGGGAAACATAAATGTGCGATTATCCTGAGACATAAGAATTACATCAAATCTCTCAGGATGGACGCTTACTTCTTGTGTCATCAAATCATGATGGAACTTCTGTGTAACGGTAAAGATGGTCAATTCTGGTCCTCAGTTAACAGGCTTTTGGGGAATGCTGAAGGGAGTATGGACTGCCCTATAGATTCTGCTTCCTGGGTTTCTTTCTACACTAAGAAATATGCTATACCTGAGGCATTCCTCCTTTTGTTCTCAAAGAAGATTCTGGTACATGGAACGAGCTATTAAAATCTATGTTCAACCACATTTTTTTGTCCCACACGGTGCCTGTTTCCTGGTGGAAATCTATTATTATACCTTTTTTCAAAAAGGGCGATAAACTTGATTTGTCTAATTACCGACACATAGCCCTAACTGATCCTACCAGTAAGGTATTTTCTATTTTTCTGTTAAGGGATCTTAATAGTGCTATCAGGGAATGTAACCTTTTAAGTAGGTTTCAGGTGGGTTTTCGAGATGAGCTTGGCACTTCACTTAATGTGTCTATTCTGTTGCACATTAGACATTATGTCCATCATTCCCATGTTGGTGATGTCTATCTAGCTTTGTTAGATATGACTAGTGCCTTTGATGGGGTGATAAGATCCAGGCTTTGGTATAAAATGTTCTCTTTGGGAATGTCTTGTAAGTTGGTCCAGCTGATTGCTTTACTGCACTCTAAAACATCTATTTGTGTTCGATTGTCGGAGGATGTTGTTCTCTCTTCTGAGATACCTACCTTTACAGGTGTAAAGCAAGGGTGTACCCTGGCCCCTACGCTCTTCAACCTCTATAGGTGTGATGTGGAGGGACTGTGGCAGGGTCCTTCCATTGCACCGACAAGGTTGGGGAGTGTCAGGTTGGAGTGATGGTCTATGCGGACTATTTTATACTGTTCGATAGAACCCTGAGTGGTCTTAGAGCTAAGATGCAGCTTTTCTTTGAATATGCAGAGGAAAATAACCTGTTCCCTAGTGCCTTAAAGTCTAAGGTACTGCTTCTATCACAAAGAACCAAAGACATGTCATTGGACTATGAAAACTGGTAATGTGGAGCAGGTCAAGACAGCAATCTATATGGGATACCACTTGTCTAACAGGGTCAGTACTGAATACTGGAAATCCATCTTCAATAACACAGTGAAGAAACTTACTGCTCAAATGAAGTTCCTAAAGCAGAAAGTATGTACTTTTTCCTTACTTCCCCTGAGACGTTACTACCTAGCCAAATTTGAGGCAATTATCCTTTATGGTCTTGACCTTTGCTCCCATAACATGGGTGATTTTCTGAATACTATTTAGGGCAGACTATGGAAGAATGTCCTTGGCCTTTCTATGGCGATTCTGAATGCCATCATTAGACATGAGCTGTGTCTTGTGTTTTTAAAGGCCAGGTATGTCTGGAGACAGCTTTCTTTCTTCAGAAGAATAATTGCTCCTCCAAAGAATTACCTTTATGAGAGTCTTAAGGCTGCTATGCTCGCAGGCTCTGTACCATCTTTGAGTGAGTTTAAGGAACCAATGTGCTCTGTGTTGGTGTATATCTGTGCCTCTGAAGATGATTTGATTCTTAGACCAGGACATATAAAAAGATTCTGTTCAGGTCTGATTGGGCTGAGACGGTTGATTGCATTCATTCGTATACGAGTTTTGTGGAATATTCTCAGTTTATACATACTAGGGAATATCTGCCATTATATCTCCAGAAGCTCCCCTGCTCTGTTATACGTATGAATTGTATGCACTTCAGGCTAAATCAACTACCTGTCTATGAGAAAGTCAGGAACTGGAACAGCCCTAATCCTTTGGGTGACTGAAAGGTTCTAGAGAAGGACTGTAGGTTCTGTGGGATAAGCAATTCTCGTGAAACCCTGAAACAACTGGTAGCTGAATGTATGTTCTTTGATAAGGAAGGAACCAGGTTTTTCAAGGACAACACATTGGCAGCCCAGAGGTGACCAGAATCTGTGTTGGTGTTGTTGTATGTGGGGCACTGCCATTTCTTTGGTTTTAGCTTTGAATATTTTTCTTACATTTTTAATTTCTGAGTTGAATAAGAAAAATCTAGCTTTGGAAGCAAAACATTTTTAAATTGATGTTGTTTGTATTTTAATGTTTATTTTTCTCTTTCTTAGAAGTTGTCTGTTTTGATCATTATAATGTTATGTTCTTGTTTTTCTTTTATTCTTCTCTTTTCTTGTAATTTTGTTTGGTATTTTTTTTTGTAGACTGTAAATGCAACAATAAAATAAAATGAAAATATGTATGATATTTAAGGGATATGTATTAAAAAGCAATCACAAACTGATTCAAAAACAGTTTCCAAAAATATTATTTATATTTGTATATATTTTTTCCTATGGGGAAGAGAGTCAAATGTAAACAATGAGAAAGAGATTTAGAAAACGATTTTTAAAGTGGGTACACACCCTTAAGGACATTCACAAAATAAGCACAATACATAATATGACTCAGAGAAAGAAATGTGAAAAACATTAAAACAAATCCTCAATGGCTACAGTACACCATGTGAATCATCCCTGTTCCTCCCGCTAACAACCAAGCACAACACACAGAGAAACAGGAAGTGAGCTGGGAATGTTATCTGCACACCAACCCTTTCCAGAAAATCAGTGTGTTTTACTGGTTCTCAGAAACTCTGCAGGACATTTGGAGGCTGTGAATGGAGCATGTATGCATGTTCCAAACAGCAAACCTCTTGTGGGGGTTCAGAAGCAATTTTGCTCTGCCAGTGTTCCCGGCAAAATTTCACAGGCACTGTGAGTATCACAGGAAATATTTGTCTAATCTCAAGAGATCAGTTTACTATCAACCTTGGAAATCTTAAAGCTCAGAAGTTAAATATAATGCCCTCCTTCCCTTAAATGTGGGTCCATTACCTGGAACATGCTTTGAAGCAAGGAATGTCATTTGGGGTCTCCCAGGGGTAGCACCTGCTACTCCTTCATCCCCTCTGCTACCTCTAGACTTGTCCTTGCAGCCCCTGGGAAACAGAGTAAAGAAGCAGTGCCGAGAGCAGATAGATATCTGTGGTGCACCTGAAAAAAGTAGTTGTAAATGCAGCTAAATGTGCCACAACTTTTTTCCACCTGGAATCTAGATCTCGCTTGCTGGAGAAATAACAGGGAGAAATAACAGGGACACAGGAAAAAGCATCAAGCCACCATCACTAACTGGCTGACAGTCCATTAGTGAAGAATGCCTGAATGGTTAGGTTCAGAAGCGGGGCTTTCTGTGCAGCTCATACCGAGTTCTGTGGCAACAGGAAGGGTATGGTGGCTAGGTCTAGCATGGTGGGAATGGGTAAGAACAGCCTGCAGTTGTCAGTGACAACACAGCATGAATGCAAATCTCATAAGCGATTCTCGTTGTCTGCTTTGCACATTTAGTGAGCGACTGGGCTTGTGATGAGAGGGGTGTGCCAAAGTAGCTTCTGTCACCAATCCTGCCTGTGCACTGTGTAACCTGACCAAGATCTTTCAGACCTGAATCACAAGCACACTGTAGATAGACAAAAGGTGAGAGTTAATTTACTTGAGGCTGGATCTCCTAAAACCCTGACCCGAGCCAAGGAATTTATTCTCATCCCGTTCATTAAACCCACCTGTCATTAGTACCTACTTGTATTTCTTAAATATTGTGTTTTCTGTAAGAACATACAGAAATGTGAGCCCTTGCCTCCACAAGGAAGCAAAGTGTGCTAAAGTGGTCCTCTCAGCCCATATTCAAATTACTAGCGAGTCTATCCGTAATGGAATATCCATGCTTTTGTGATTTTCTTTATTGACAATTGTCTGCTAGTTACCAAACATCCATCTCGGTTCCAGCCCAATTTTCCAAATCTGTAAAGAGATAAAGGCTTGCTGTTTAATGTACATGTCAAAGTTGCATGCCCTATGGACCAGGACATTGTAAGCAATATGCAATTCCCTTGTAGCAATATGCAACACCTGTAATTGTGTTTGTTTTATATGCAAAGAAATGCAAACCCACAATTTAGCAAACAATTGCCTGGGCACTGTGATGATTCATGGGATCTCATCACTTCTCTCCAAAGGGGAGCCGTTCCCTATGAGGCTAGGGAGGTGAGGCCACTACCCAATTGTCCCCCTAGGGGAAGTAAAAATTGGGAGGAGTTCAACCTTGGGAAGAAGTAAAAAGACAACTAAAGACTTGTACAAATGACTATCAAGGAACGGTCTCCAAAACTCTTCTAGGAGAAGGGAGTCATTCTCCTGGTCTAGGTGTATTTGGTAAATCAGCCCCTGGTACAAAAGACTGCTGTTAAGTCTGCTTAAGACTGGGGTGTTTCACCAGGGGAAGGTCGACTTTTTCCTGGTGGCTTTTATGAGAAGTTAATTGAATCCTAATTTTGGTTTATTTCTCATTTTAGGGATGGAGTAGTTGGTTTCGAAAGAGGACACTAGTTTGTTTTTTTCAGCACCAGAGTTATTTTGCGTTGAGATAGGGAAAATCCCTCTAGAATTAGGGAGATGCAGGTTCTTTTCTTTATTTAAAGAAATGTCCATAGCCAAAATAATTACACCATGTCTGCCTCCTTACTCCATCGCACCATACATGGTGTCAGAGTGGAATCCTGCCCAACTGATATCATTTGGAGACCCCTTAATTTTAGCAAGCTGAGCATTGGAGCATTAGAGCCTCCAGCCCATCTGTTGTTACTACTGAATCCATTTGTTTCAACCTTCACATCAGTAGTGACATTATTATTGAGGTAGAAGAACTCCAACCCGAGGTCGTCCATCTTGAGGCTTAGCTATTGCTGTAGATAACTCCCTAATGCTTAATTCAAAGATGATATGGAAATCGAGGAGTCTTGTGGGGATACTAGCGAACACAAATATACTCAAGTATCCCTATGTGGTTATAATTACAAACAAACACAATGGAAAGAATTCTTAAGTGACTGGGACATTGATATCGTTGATTCTAACTACAACAATTCAAGGAGTACATGGACCAGGGGCACAAAAAGCTCAACGATTGATTTTATATTTGTAACACACAACCTTTCAGCAATAACAACACCCATGATAATTAATCAAATAATATATGGCGATCACGCTCAAATCACCATCAACTTGAAATTAAAATCCCCACTGCTTGAAATTGATCCTTCTTTATCGTTAGCAGAAATAGATCGCCCTCAAACATCTATTAGGTGGAGCCAGGGACTATGCAACCAATTTGCCAAACATGTGTCATGGCATATTGACAGGTTAAAGCAGGTAAAAGGAAAATCGACATCTGAAATGGCAGACTTATACACCGAACTAATAAAATCTGCCTTAATACATTTTAGTAAAAAACAGTCAAACACCCAACATTTGTATCCATACGACCCTGCCTGTAAAGCTTTGAAACGGGGAATAAACAAAGCTCTGAGACAGCTGAAAGAAAAAAAAGCTCACTACAGGGAATTAACAAATACAGCAAAACCGGATCTTGGCAGCATACAAACAGAACCTCAAAAATGCACGGATATTGAGATACAATGAAGACAATTGCACACTAATAAGAGCCATAAAGGCACATGATACGTGCACAATATGGCGCAAAATTAAAAGCAATAAAAATCAAGTGTCACTAGTCATGCCTAACTGCATATCAGAACTGGTCTGGCATTAATATATCCGAGAAATGTTGGCTCCCGCATAAATTCACAAATGTCCCACAAACACTTCTGTGCTATAATGAGATTCGCTGACTGGATTGACCGGATTGGTCAATTGATGACATTAAGTGGGCTTTTTCCAGACTTAATTACTCAAAATCCGCAGGCCCGGATGGCCTCCCTCCATGTCTTTACAAGGCAGACCCAGATTTATGGGCTGCCCTCCTAAAAACAAAATTTCAAGTCATTTTCAACTCGGGAACCATTCCGTCATCTTGGGTAACCTCAAACATTGTACCTATATTTAAAAAAGGAGACCCTGCTCTCCCACAGAACTATCGCCCATTCTCCCTGATAGACATGGAGGCGAAGCTCTTCACGATTTTGTTGCTATACGACCTGGAAAAGTATATTGGAAGCAATGCTCTATACTCAAAATATCAAACTGGCTTCCGGAAAGGGATGAGTACCACGCTAAATGCCACAATCATGGCCCATGTAATAGCGGGATCAAAAGAAAAGACCTCGAACCCTGTTTATATCGCCCTGATTGACATGACATCGTCATTCGACAATGTAGTGCGTAACTTGCTGTGGAAGAAATTGATGAAAATGGGAATTCCAAAGGTGTTGCTGTATTGGTTTATTGAACTACACTCTAATACTTCCTATAAAATAAAAATAACAGCTGAAGGAAGAATGACAAAGCCAATCAACACAAGTTTAGGTCTAAAACTACAGCTATTTGAAGAGTTCACCAGGGACCACAATTTAGTTCCCAACGATGCAAAAACAGCCATCATGAAATTTGGCACCCACCAAAAACATGGCAGATTTCAGTGGAAGATTTTGGAAACTTCGATACCCTGCATTTCAAATACTATCTATTTGGGATACAATCTATCGGAACAAAATTCAATTAAAGCAGGGTCCAACTTAATAAAAAGTAAGACTAGACCACTTCTATCACAATTGAAAATGATATATGCTAAATATTGTAAATTTTCACTGATTCCTATTATTGATTTTTTAACATTGAAAATTGAAAGCGTAATTTTATATTCATTGGATATATGTCTTTGTGAAATGAGTACAATCTTACCACAACTGCAAGGCATCTTGTTGAAATCTGCCATGCACCTTCCAATGTCCATACCTAATGCTGTTTTACGCCATGAGTTGGGGTTGGTGGCGTTATTGGGCCGATGGAAATGGAGACTACTGACAAACTATGCGAAAGTATATTTTCCCACAAAGAATTCCTTATATACTGATATGAATTTTTTTTTAGAATTTGCCAACTCTGTTTCAATTGCACAATACTATTCCAAATTACGAACAATATTGAATGAATTGCATATCACGTTGTATGATGTGTATTATCGACCTGGCTATGCAAAGAAAAAATTGTTTGAAATGGTCTGGTGTTTAACTATAGAACAAATTGGTAAATATAATATAAAATCTATAAGGAGTACTATTTATATACTAAGAAGCGCATTCCGAGATATGACTACATCAATCTATTTCCATGTAATCGCACGAGAAACGCATACTTATGGTACAAATTGAATTTATATTATACAAAAGAGAGGACTGCAAATTGGAAGGAGAATAAGAATAAAACAAATAGCAGAAATTGGCGTTTTCCCTTATGCATTGAATCCAATGAAACCATGAAACATTTGATTTTATATAGCCCTTATTTTAAGAACATGAGAACAAAACGATTGATGAAATTTGTGGATATACAAAATGAAGATTGTTTAAAAATTTTATGGGCAAGAATGGTGCAAGGATCTCACAAACCACTAATATATGAATTAGTGAGTTTCTGCAAATTCATTGAGAAAGAACTTGTAACTCATGTTATCAACTGATAATTTGTCAAGGAGAATATCTATTTATTTTATTCACATATAAACTAATTTTAAAAGAAAGAAAATGTGCTTGAATATATATACCTTTGTTATTTGTATTCACTTTTGAACTGAAGCACTGCGAGGCATAAATAGGAACTGATTGTTCTTCTCATTAACCCAAGTTAGACACCTATTGCCAGCACGTGTAACGAGTATCCAACAAAAGATATTGCTGTTGTTTTTTTTTTGGGGAATTTTATTTGCAATGCAATGAAATGTAATGAAATACAATGTTTGTATTAGGCAATTTTAAGTATTGTGATATACGATGTAAACATGAATTGTGATAAATATGATCGACTTTGTAAAGGTTCTACTTTATGTAATTGAGATCAAGAACAAAGAAAAAAATAAAAATTAAAAAAAAGAACACCAATTAATTCCCACTGGCTTAATTCTGTCTCTCCCAAAATGCATGTATATCTGGTTCAAGTCCAAGTCAGGACTGGCTTGGAAACATGGCATGGATATTATGGCAGGTGTGATAGACCCTGGCTACTGGGGAGACATACAAATCCTGCTTCATAATAATGGTCAGCAGGCATGCCATGTAAGAACATGTGAACAATTGCACAAGGACAAACTGGGACCAGCTGTCTATATCTCCACAATTGATCTGACAATTGGCAGGGCTATTGGCAGTTTACAATGATTCCCTCTGACAAAGGAAAAATTTAAAGTCCTCCCTTTTGGACTTCATGGGGCCTCGGCAACGTTTGAAAGGATGATGGACAAGGTATTGTGGCCCATTTCACACTTCTGCGGCGCATACCTGTACAATACATTGATTCACATCAAAACCGGACAAGAACACTTTATCCGTCTGTATGAGGTCGTAAGAGCCCTGAGACAATCCGGACTAACAGCCAACCCTAAAAAGTGCCCTCTGGCTCAGTCAGCCATAAAGTATCTTGGGTTCTTTGTGGGAAATGGTCTAGTACAACCCCAACTGGAGAAAGTTAATTCTGTCTGAGAAACACCTCCACCTAAAATGAAGAGCGATCTTTGGGCCTTTTTCGGACTTAGAGGGTATTATAGATGATTTATCCATAAATATTCTACAATAACATCTTGTCTGATGGATACATTGCAGAATGCTGAGCCCCAAAAATTGTATTGGGTGAAAATGTATTCAGGACCGTTTTGACACCTTGAAGCACATCCTCTGTAGCAAACCTGCACTGAAAGTTCCCAATTTCAACAAGGAATTTATATTTCAGACACATGCTTCCATGGTGGGCCGTGGGGCTGTACTTTCCCAAGAATATGATGTGGTACAACATCTCATTCTATATGTGATCCAGAATCTCTTGCCTCATGGAAAAACTCTGTGGGCCTCATTAGGAGTGTTGCGGTAAGGCAACAACGGTGCCGGTAGTGCTTCCGGCGCCGTTGTTACCTCGCCGCAACATTCTGAGTTTGCTCGCGGGTGCTGCTCTGGACGCCTGGTCAGACCAGGAGTGCAGAGGAGCACGTGCGAGCAAACTAGGATGGTAGCAGCGCTACCGTTATTAACGGTACCGCTGCTACCATCCTCCCCATTTCCATTGAGCCCTATGGGGGCTCAAATGGGAATGGGGATGTATCGAGTCTGGGTCCCACGATTGGTAATTACCGGGCCCAGACCCGAGTTTGGCGGTAGCCATGCCCTTATTAAAGGAATGGCTACCTCCAAACTTGTAATGAGGCCCTATGCCTCTATTGAGCTGGAAGCAGTTGCCATCAAGTGGGCCATAGTATATTTATGATATCATCTAACTAATCGTACATTTAAATTGGCAACCATTCTCGCTTGACGTAGATTAGCTTGAGGAAGGATACTAATCCCTGCATAATGTGTTGGTTCCTAGACTGGCAACACTTTTGGATTTTTGTCAAACACAGTAAGGGCAAAGAACAGGGGAATGTAGACCTCCTATCTCAGTTTCCCATAGAGGAAGACGGGGCAGCTGAATCCATTAGGGCAAGGGTATGTGATGATTTGCAGGATCTCATCACTTCTCTCCACAGGGGAGCCCTTCCCTATGAGGTTAGGGAGGTGAGGAAACTACCCAATAGTCCCCCTTGAGTGGGAAAAAGCAGGAGCCCATAGAGAGAGACTCCCATCATTGTGATAAGTATTCCCGTCCTGTGGAAGACCTGCCTAAACCCTTGTAATCAGAAGCTTTGGCCCGGTGGACTCCTTCTCCCTCCCAACCTGAAACAACTACTGTGTGTTATTGTGAAGTCACCAACACCTCACCTGTAACACCAGATAGGACTGAGATGAAGATCAACCAAAGAACTGTGATGCGGTGGCCACTAGGAAGCATTAAGATAACTACAGCGGCATTGACGACAAGCATTGATGCTATGCTGGGGCGGTCCCAGCAATATTAAGTAAAGCATGAGGAAAGACTACATGTGTTAGGGAGCAGAAAGGGCAGCAAGGGAAGCTGATGTCCATTTGCAGGGGCCAATAATGTCAAACTTGCGCTGTCAGAAGCATCTAGAGGCAGTGGGTCTCGGAAGAAGAAGCTGAAAGGAACCAGAGTAAACCTGACTTGCTATAGAAGCTGGAAGAATCCAGTATTGGTGTGACCTCTCTGAGGTAGTCATTGAGGTCTAGGTCCCCTGCTGCGTTCTCTGACTTGTTGGTTCTTTGCATACACATCAATTTTCCTCTTGGTTCCCTATTGTGAGCTTTACCTTGCTGTTGACTATGTATTACATCTGATCCCTCTTGTCTGTTGCTTCTTGTCCATTGTTTTCCCCCCTCCCTTTGTGTCCCCCCGGGTGTCCCCTCACCTGCCTGCAGCCAAGTGCTCACCCCTCCCCTGCTTGGGCTCCTCCCCCTCTATCCCCACCCCCTCTTCCTCTCTGCACCCTCCATGGTGCTCTCTTTCTCACCTATCTTCTCTAAAAGTTTTTCTATTGACTATCCTATCCCTCTCACTAATTCTGGCAGGAATAAGCTCAAAAAGGACATCCTGGTCTCCAACACAGGCCTCCCTATTCATGATACCTACAGCAGCATGTCCTGCAGACAGACCCGTACTGACATCTTCTTTGCCATTCCCTCTCCAGGCCTATGGACCCCCATATGGTCTCTGTTCTCTCTCCTTTTTTTCTTCTCCCATTGATATTGGTACCTGGTGGGGGGCCCTACTGGCCCCCTTCCACTCCTCCAAGACCATTATTAATGTCTAATTAAATGGCACTTTCTTGGTCCTGGGCCCAAAGGCCAACCTCCTCCTTTTTGATAGACACTTCCCAAACCTTATCAACTTCCTTTCCTCTCCTGCTATCCCTTCCTTCCCCTATTTAGGTCCTCTGCTGCCTCCATCCTCTGCCCCCTCTACCACACCCTCTGCTGCTCCTCTGGCCACCCTGTTTTCTGCTTCCTGTGCCACCACTTTTGCACCCTCTTCCTTCTCCCTGGATACCTTGCCTTCTTCTCCTTCCTCCTCTACCCATCCTCGGGCACCTCCAACACTTCTGCAGTGCATACCTCTCACCTGTACCCTTCCATGGAAGTCCTTCAAAGGGGGAAACCTGTTCCACATTGCTACTCCTAACTCTCGCTCAGCTGTCAAATCCTCCTCTGACATCTGCCCTTCTCCTGGAAGAACTTGATTTGGATGTACTAGCTCTCACCAAGACTTGGTTCATGGCCAGCTCTGTCACAAGTCTTGACACTCACCTTCCTAATGGCTACAAGATCCTCTCCAAAACCAGAACCAACCATCCTGGTGGGGGTGTAGTCTTGATCTTCCCCGAGTGGATACCTGCTTCTATCATTCCTAAGCAGGACTACTCCTCCTTTGAATGACTGTCCTGAATGCTCTCTATCTCTCCTGGCCTCTCTCTCACGGTGGCCACTATCTACAGGCTGCCTGGCCAGGTCACTCTCTTTCTCTTGGAGTGGGCTGACCTCTACTCCTCCCTCCTTGGCACTACCACTCAACGTCTCCTCCTTGGAGACCTGAACATCCACCTGGATGCTACTTGCCCTTCTTTGGGACTCTTTCACAATGTCTGCAACTCTCTGTCTCTCGTTTCTTCCCTCTGCCCTGACTCACTCTGCAGGGCACACCCTGAATGTTATGATCTCCTCACACCTTCCCTTCTCTATCCCTCTCACCACTCCTCTCACCTGGAGTGATTACTTTCTCCTTTCCACCCACCTCTCTATCTCTACCCCTCAGGCCAAGTCAACTCCATCACCACCACCTACTTCTCGGTCATCCGACCCATGACATGACTGTGTGTCAGTTGTGGCTTTTGACCCTACATTTGCCACTCCTTTGGCTGACTCACACCCTGACACTTCATCCCTCTATCTCTAACACTCTTGATGTCCTTGCCCCTGCATTGGATTTGTTTAAAGCCCAAATCCAAGTGCAACTCTCAGTTCGAGGGCATCAGGTGCACTGCCTAAAGGACTGGACTGCCGCTTGCTCCAAAGCCAATACAGACTCTCTGTCCTCACTAAGAAGTAAGCCCACTTCCAAGCCTGCATCTCTGTGGCATCTAACAACTTGGCTGAACTCTTCAAAATCTGCAAGCAGCTGGCCAATCCTGCTGCAATCTCTACCTCACCTGTTCCCTCCCAGGCCCTCTGCACGGTCTTGAGTTCTTATTTCATCACAAATACTCAGGACATCCTGTTCACGCTCTCTTCCCCCACCTCCCCCTCCTCCTCCACTCCTGGCCCACCTGCAGCCGTCTCTCCTCCTGCTTTCTCCTCCTTTCCCTTGCTCACTCCAGTCTATGTTTCTGCACAAGTCTGATCTATGAAAGCCTTCTCAAAGCAGGTTCTGCCCTGCTCATTCAGAACCATCAAGGTCCACATTGATGCCCTTGCTCCAGCCTTGACCGATTTCAGCAATCACTATTTTTCCACTGGAACCATCCCCTCCCCCTTTAAGCAATCCCTTGTGCACCCCTTTCTAAAGAAGCCCTCTGCCGATCCTTCCTCTCCGGCTAACTATCGCCCGATCTCCATCACTCCTTTCCTGAGCAAACACTTGGAAAAGCTGGCAACCTCCCGGCTTCATCTGCACACTGAAACTGTTGGTTGTCTCCACGACCACCAGTTTTGCTTCAAAGCTGCCAGAAGAATGGAAATTACTCTCCTGAACACCCTTGAAGGCCTGCTCTCTAACCTTGACTCTAAACTTCCTTCTATCCTCATTCTCCTTAATATTTCTTCTGCTTTCGATATGGTCAACCGTGCCATCCTGCTCAAATGCCTCTGTGATAATCTGGGTTTCACTGATCAGGCCCGGCCTGGCTGACATCCTTTCTGAATGACCGACCCTCTCAGGTCCAACTTGTGTCTTTCCTCTCGTCTATCTCACTCTCAACTTGTAGTATTCCCCAGGGGCCTAACCTTTCTCCATGGCTTTCCAACCACTACCCGGCACCTCTTGCCCACCAAATCACTATTTTCTGCTCTAACCTTCAGTGTTATGCAGATGACACTCTGCTCTCTTTCAGACGCCCCTCGGCCTCCTCTTCCCCTTCTCTCATACCAGACTGTCTGGCCGCAGTTCAGGAATGGTGTGCCACAAATGATCTCTGCCTTAATGCCAGTGAGACTGAGATCCTCCTCATCAGAGCACCAGCTCTCTCCTTTCCTCTCTCTTTCTGGATGCCCACCTTGGGCTCTCTTCTTGCTCCTACCTGTGAGGATATGAACTTGATGTCATCTTCGACTCCACCCTCTCCTTCTCTCCTCACATCTCTGACATCTCTAAGAAGTCAAACTATCAGCTCCACCTGCTCAGAGTATTCTTCCTTTCCTCTCTTTCCCCCAGATGCTCACTGTTTCCTGAGTTTTGGTCCTCTCTAGGATGGACTACTGCAACAGCCTCTTTCTAAATCAGCCTGCCTCTACACTCTGACTTCTACAACTTATCCAGAACTGCACTGCGAGACTTGTCCTTGGCCTCAAGCCCAGGGATCGTAGCTCTCCAGCTCTGAAATCTCTTCACTGGCTCCCTGTGGTGGCAAGAATCACATTTAAGACCCTTTGCATTATCCACAGGGCTTTCTGGGGCCTGGGACTGCACTACCTCCAACTCATTCTTCCTAAACTCCCCCTTCTCGAGCTCTCTGCTCATCCAACTCCAACTCTCTGAGGGTCAGACGTTTTTCCAAGCAGAGAGCTGGGGGAAGTTCCCTCTCTTAGGCTGGGGCCTCCCCCTGGAACACCCTCCCTGACTCTCTCAAACTTGAGCAGAACAACCTCTGGTTCTAGAAGCAACTCAAGACCTTCCTTTTTGCTTCTGCTTTCTCTATTCCTCTCCGCTGCTGATGTGCCTACTGCTCCATGCACTTGTCACCTGGCTACCCCTAGACCTCAGGCCCAGGCTCCTGAATGTCCAGTTCCCCTCACACTGTCTCTGGGCTCCTCCAGCGCGTATGGTCTGTGTCTGCAACCCACAGTCCCTTCTCTCTGCACTTATGAGGCACTCACTGGCTGCACTTATTGAGTTACCTGCAATTCTCCCACCCCTTGGCACTTCTTCCTTTCCACTTCTCTGCACTAGAGCGATCTGAATGACACAAGGCCTAGTAAGATCATTGTTTTGTCCTCCCTCTGTTTCCGCCTCCTTGTCTTGTCGTGCCTTGAAACACTTGTGTACAGGCATGTTATGAATGCCATATCATACCATATCATATCATATCATATCATATCATATATCATATCATATCATATCATAAGACATGACTCAGTGGAGCTACATAGACCAAAGAGTATGAAAGTAGGACTATGCACTGAGCTCTTGCAGAACCAGTAGCGACCTGAGATCCCGGGAAGGAGCAGTAGACCTCCCCAGTGAAGATACAGGTAACAGGAGTTGCGGGAAAGCTGGGTAGCGTCCTGGGAGCCCAAAGAATCAAGTATTCCTCAGGAGTGATCTATCTCATCACATTAGTGATACCCAGAGAACCACGAGTAATGTATTCCTAGGGAGTGATTTCCCTCATCAGAGTAGTGATACCCAAAGAACCATGTGTCAATTATTCATCACGAGTGATCTCCCTCATCACAGTAGTGATACCCAGAGAACCAAGAGTCAGTATTCCTGGGGAGTGATTTTTCCATTCACAGTAGTGATACCCAGAGAACCAATAGTCAAGTATTTCCTCAGAGTGATCTTCCTCATCACAATAGTGATACCCAGAGAACCAAGAATAGTGTCTTCCTTGGGAGTGATCTCCCTCATCATAGTACTGATTGCTAGAGAACAAATAGTAAAGTATTTCTCAGGAGTGATCTCCCTCATCACAGTAGTGATACTCAGAGAATCAAGAATCAAGTATTTCTTGGGAGTGATCTCCCTCATCACAGTAGTGATAGCCAGAGAACCAAGTGTCAAGTATTCCTCGGGTGAGATCTCCCTCATTACAGTAGTGATACCCAAAGAACTAAGTGTCAAGTTGTAGGGTGTCCTGACCCACGTTTAAGCTACCCTGCTACAACATTTGGTGCTGTGGGCTTAGGAAATTCAAGATGGCGGAAAACCCACATGTGCGCCGAAATCCAGGAAAGCTGCGCAGTTGTGCGCACACCAAAATGGTTACCTAACTTGCCACCCACCAGGGTAAAGAAAGGTCTTTGTTAACAAAATCCACTTTTACTGATGTCAAAAAGTTGCTGAAATCGTGACTCATTGGACCACTTTAAAGATTCAACCCTTTTTGTGGGGTTCCACATAACCATCTTACTGTAAGGAGCCCCATCAAAACAATGTTAAGCAAGGATTTACTACCATGTAAGAACCATTCCTGTTTAGAATGCATTAATCCAAGAAAATCCCAAAAATGGGTGCAGTACCAGTACTCACCACTATCCAAAAGCCGGCGTTTTAAAACCCACTGTGTGTTTTTCTGAAGGCAAGCAAAATGCCTATTTCAAACCTTGCAACATGTGCATAATATTCACTGAACACCAGCAGACATTTGGCAGAATGGAGTTTTGTGTGCCTACAAAATCTGGGAAATGAAGAGCCCAAAAACAATGCTTATAACAAAAATGCTATGGAGTCAGCAGCTTAAGCCTAACTGCAACTGGATTTAAAACCACCAAAATCGAAAATGTTAAATTAAATGAGTGACCTATGTTTGGTGTCACATGCCTTTGTAACTGTTGAAATGTCATAGTTTTGCACTTAGAATCAGCATTCTAGCTGCATGTGTAAAATTACAAGTTATTTTAAAAGCAACAAAAAGTTAGCTGAAGGTCTGGCTTAAGGAACTTGATTTTGCCTAGCAACGGATCCCATCAGGAGTGAAACTTGAGTCACAACTATGTTCCCAGGCCAACCTTCCTTTTGCTGCCCACACAAAGGATATGCCATCTATCTGATAATTGAATTATCTGTGCTCTGCCAGAGAGTGAACAAAGCCCTCTCCACTCAGGCAAAGGTTTTTATTACAGACGTCGTAAAAAGTGGCTTCCTCCGGGAGAAGCTGGGAGGGGCACTGCCTGTGAGAAGCAAGCTGGCTTGGCAGAAACTGGAAAGACTGGTTTCTGTACCATGTGACCTGAAAAGACACACCCCTGCAGCAAGGATATGGTTTTATAAAAAGGGGGATAATTCATAGTGCGGACATGTGAAAATTTTATAAATGATACCATAATTCTTGTGATTTTTCTGCCCACAGTTTAAGACGTGGTAGGAACCGGTGGTATGTTCAGGGGGGTTTTAGCGGAAAAATGGATATTAATCTAAATGCGTGCATGTTAAAAATCTGAAACTTCATCAGTTAATGTCCCTACCCCCTGCACACATGTATGTAAAGTTGGGTCCATGTCGGAAATTGAAAAAGCAGTTAAAAAGTCAATTATGTACACTCTTTGAATGCAAGCTCCGAGAATGAGCAGATTTGGACATAGACATGGCTAAATTCAGCCACACCATGTATATGTAATTTCAAACAACTGTGTAACTCTGAAGTATGGATTTTGATCATATATATATTTGGGTGCACAGATGATAAGGGAGGATGTTTCAAGAGATCATAAAATGACATCAATCTGACTCACAGTTCAGTTTGCCAATCAAGCGGAGGAATGGAAGCCTGACCAATGACGAATGAGAGGGGCAAGTCTAGTGATGCAACACACACACCCATTCTCAAGAAACAGATAAAAGCAGAGAGTCAGGACACATAGAGACATTCAATTTCATCTGCCGCTGGAAGCCCTGCCGGAAAAATCCATACTTACCTCCATCAAACTCCAGAAAGCCAAACTAGAGACTTCAATCTATCCAGAGCAGAGACCAGACCAGAGAGAAAGCAGTGCTGTGCCTAGCAGAGACCAGACCAGAGAGAAAGCAGTGCTGTGCCTAGCAGAGACCAGACCAGAGAGAAAGCAGTGCTGTGCCTAGCAGAGACCAGACCAGAGAGAAAGCAGTGCTGTGCCTAGCCGAGACCAGACCAGGCGCTGTGAGCAGAATCCGGAAAGACCTGACCAGACTGAAGATCGTGACCAAGTCGCTTTCCTGCTCAAAATCTCTTGTGAGTACTTAGCAAAACTCAGAACACATCTCTTAGTTTAAATTCATCTAATTCAATCTATTTAACCTAAGTAGAACTGCCTCCTATCTGTCACCTGTCATTTCTAGTAAAATTTGTCATTTTGAAAAAGTGTGCGTTTAAAATTTACAAAACCAAAAACGACCTTTACTAAATTACTCATATCTCCGCAACCGTTTGGGCTAGAGACTTGCAATAACTTTCATTTGGAAGCTGAGATCCCAGGCTTTCCTAGGACCCCAAAACGGTAGAGATAGTCCTTGCGGTTCCTTTGTAATAGCGCTCGGCGCATCCGCGAATTTTGCCGCGATTTGCAATTTCTTCACATGTAAAAAACTGCTGCTGCCTGATTTCATTTGCCAGAAATTCGTTTAACCTGCTAACTATCCCTGCATCATTGCTAGTGTGAGCCTGGACTAATATTAACTAGATACCACTCATCCTGAACCTCTAAAAGGGAATTAAGAGTGTTTCCAGCATATTTCTCATTCATTGCTAGCACCTATCAAAGCATTTGCCTGTGTTTTCAAACTTCTGTTTAAGCTTGCTGGATTGAACTGAATTACAGTTGATTGCATTTCTGAGAACTGTGTGTTTTCCTTCCATTTCCTTGCCTTGCATCAAGGGGGGGAGGGGAGTAGCCAGAGAAAAGTGATTACATTGTTTGGTTGAAATCATATTGCGTATTTTCTGTACTGTATTCATTGAATATTGCATCCACCTGAGCCTACATAAAGCATCCTCTACCACATTATACTTTTGTTCCTATTTACCAGTGTGCTACCTTATCCATTTCATGTCAACTCATTAGTGATTAAAGAAGTGTGCTAGTGCCAGATTCTCCGTTGTTAATATTTACCATATCAGATTAAGTGTGATATTCAATTATTATTTTATTAAAAAGTGTGATATATATTTTAATTTATCAAATAAACCTTTTAAACTTGCAAAACAGAACTACTTCTTGGCTCAGTGGGGTCAGGGGGATTCCAAGAGAGGGGTGTTATACAGGGGTAGTCATCCAGAACGCATGAACTGGACCTAAAGATATATCAATAAGGGTTTTCATTCAGTATTCTAGACTAGGCGTTAATTTAGCTGTAGTGCTGAATTGAATCCTCTTACAAAGTGGGGGCTCGTCCGGGATGTTGGGTTAGATTTACCAGTTGTGCAGCTTAATACAGTGTGCTAACTGACGGGATACATACACCCGGTCGGATCACCACGCTGCATTACGCTGTGAAGCATTCCTCAAAAGGGACACTCCAAGAAAAGTTCTGTTCTGCAAAAATAAAATACTAACTTCTGTAAGTCAGGACAGAGACCAATCTCTAGAATGACGACCTTAGTAGACATGAAAATAGCCAGAGAGCACCTCTTGCATAAGCTATTTGTGAGAGGTGAATGGACCGAACAGGGCCAGGATGTGTGGTTGCAGGCCATCACACAACAGGTCACTGAAACAGGGTCAGATATATATAGAGATCAGGGTCCCTTACATGTGGCCCTGAGTGAACTATATATGGCTCCTAAAGCCAAAGAGGAACACAATAAGATCGCCAGGATAGCAGCATACCTGTACCTATATATGGGAGACATGCAGGATAGATGTGCTGAAAGCCAAAATCTGGCAAATAGGCAACGGATGGCATTACAGAAGGTCCAATCTGATCTGGACTCTTCTGAGCAGAGGCTGCAGAGGAGCCAGGAGTCAGAAAATGACAGCAGACTGTACATTACTAAAATAAAGGAGGATATGGATGTGCTGCAAAAGGAAAAGTCAGAACAGGATACTAGATTTCTGGCCCTGCAGAAGGAGCACCAAGACAGTTTGGACTCCTTACTGCAGAGCCAGAAAAAGCTGGAGCAACAGATCAATTTCAACAGGGCATGCACAGAGCAGGTAGCCACCCTGCAAATCCAACTAGACAGAGAGAAAGAGGAGAGCAATAAACTGATCCTGAAAGACCTGGATACCCAGGCAGAGTTTGATCAGGAGCGCCAGAAAGCTGGTGCCTTCCAAAGGCAAAGGGATGACCTGGCGGCACAGATGCAGGCTCTTAGTCAGGAAAGAGACGCCATAGGCCAGGAAGTCTGCCACTTAAAAAAGGAAATTGAAGAAAATCACCTGGCCCTCCAGGGGCTGGGTGATCTCCAAAAAGAAAACCAGAACTTGGTAGAGCACACCAGAAGGGTGGAAGATGCTCTAGCAAGAAAGGAGCAGGCCAATAGGGACATTGCCCAGGAGGTAAACCTCCTGCAGCAAAGACTGGCCCAGTTCTCCAGGACCAACCAGGAAGCACAGAGGGAGAATGAGGCCCTCTGTCAACACAATGATAGGCTCCAGCAACAGGTAGCGATGCAGGAGAAACTGATAGAGTCGAGTAAGGCCTTAACTGAGGAACTGAAGGCACAAATGCAGGCTCTTGCATTGCAACAGGGAGCAGGGGCGGATAGAGATGAGGTTCGCTGGCAAATGGAAACTCCGGAGCATAACCTCAGGAGCCCTAGTACCAGAGGCCCTCATACCTCTCAGTCCCTGGACTCTGCCACCCCCATGTCCCCTGGCGCACATGAGCAAAGGGCCACAGGGATGGCAGATTACTATCCAGCCAGAAGCATGGGGCTCATAGGCCAGTACCATCCAGGAATGGAGGGGTGGGCATCCGGGTATGGGCACCCAAGTACAATACAGTTCAGTGGGGAACCCCAGGAGAGTAGGCCCATTAAGGGCATCCTGAAAACCTCTGCCCAGTTAGGTCAGTGGAGGGGGTACCCATCAAATCCTGGCAGCAAGGAGGAATCTGAAGACTCCTCTGAACTGCGCAGGACACAGGAGACCAGGTCCCCACATTCTGCCAGCCATTCCCAGGCTCGCAGAATCCGGGAAAACCTGGAAGAACAGACGGGAACCTCTGGGAGCAGTGCCTCTGAGTCCGACGAAGAATGGACAAGGGTTACCCGAACCAAAAAGGCCAATAAGGCAAAAAGGGCCTTGCTCAAGGACCCCTTAAAGCAGATTAAGGCGATCAGGAGCGTCATCACGCCTTACCATAAGAACGCTAAGTATTCTGTTTGGGAGCACTTAGAGTTGTTTGAACAAATGAGGGAGACTTTCCATTTGAAGGACAGCCAAAGCTGCATTCAATATGTAAAGTGGACCTTCTCCCCGGAATACTCCAGTTTCTTTGCGGGGCTGGAGGACCACAATCATTTAAGATGGTCCACCTATAAGGCGGCCATCCTGAAACATTTTTCTGTTCACAGAAATCCTCAAGAGGCTCGCAAGGCGGCCTACAATTTGCAATGTGGGGAGGATCAGGCCCCACGAGAATTTGTGCAGGAGTTAAAGCGTGCTTTTGCGCAAACCACCAGAAGGGTGCGCACAGATAGTAGAGAGTTTGTCAATACGTTTTTCCATGCCTTGCCCAAATATATCATGACCCAGCTCGTGAGGGATTTTCACGAGAAAAGATCTTTAGACTGGGTCATTGAACAGGCTACCCGCATCTATGAGGTGCAGAAGCCCATAGAAAATAAAAGCAATGCCCAGAAAAACCCCAAAGCCAACAGCACCCCTGCTGCTGCCAAGGTGGCAGAGGTAAAGGTCACCCCCGTTTTGGATTTGGAGATGGGGGGGCCTAAAAACCTACCTGCACCTAATAATGCTAGGCCCAGAAGGTCCTCGGGCCAGTCGCAGACAGGGAGCCAGGGAGGCAGCCCCACAAATGGGGTCCCTCGCTCTCCTGACTATGTAAGTCCTCGCTACAAAGGTAACAGACCCATCCTGGGTTATGTGTGGACTCCTCCAGCCCAAGGGGGGGGATCCAGCCAAGCACCTAACCCAGGGAACTTCCCTCCAAACTTCCCACAGGAGGGCAGAAAATTACCAAACCCTGGGCAGAACTTTTTCCCCAGATATCCACCCGACTTTCAGCCCCTAAACCATCCATCCTTCTTTCCCCAATTCCCTGAGCCCAGACCACTGAATCCGGGAGAGGGGAGGCCAAGGGTGGAGGGGTACCCAAATCTTCCCAACCCGGGGTATTACCAGAGGAGGGACAGCTACCCTTCCCGGGATCAGCCCAGGGGAGAAAACAGGGCCCCGTATCAGCCTGAGCGGGTTTCCCAGTTAGAGCGCCAGGTTCAAAACATGGCGCGGGATCTGGGTCACATACTGAGGGCTCAGCAGAACCCTCAGATGGGCGTGCCGGCGCAGAACGCACCCAACTCTGGACCTGGTGCTCCAGAACAATGACGGGGGCAGCACCCCGATAACTCACCGGTTCCCAGGGAGGAAGCTTCCTTCCTCACTTGTAAACAGCCCCTGGAAACCCAGGAACCGGAAACGAAATCTCTTGCCCCTGAAAGTCTGCCTCCTAAGGAGCAGAGGGGGGGTAGGAGAAACAAAAGACCCAAACAGACTCAGTTTGAGGAGGAGGTACAGATCTTCCAATTTGAGGGAGAGGGATCCTCAGAGGATCCTGGGAAAAGGATCTTCTCCTTCAGAGAGGGGGGAACTCCTCCCAAAGAAAAATGGGTCCCTAGGGATGCAAATCCAGACTGGGGAGATGTGGAGACTGAGCTACCGCCGCCCACCATCTCATCCCAGAACCAACAGCAAGAAAATCCCCTGGTTCAAACCCATCCTGGCGACTGCCTCCAAAAAGGGGGGGGCGGCCCAGAAACGGAGCCAGGGGAACCCACAATGGCTCTGATCTCCAGTTGCAAATTTTTTCTTTCAGATTCCCAAGGCTCTCCACAGAATTCTGCCCAAATCTCCTCGCTAGCGATGTCCAAAACCAGAAAATTAGCCCACCAGTTGTCCAAAAATGTACATTATCTGTGCCCCCTTGAGGAGAAGGAGGGAAGATATTATGCCCCGGTACAAGTACAGGGGCAGGGTACAATCTCAGCACTGGTGGACACTGGATCTCAAGCTACCCTTCTGTCCAGAAGGGCCTTTGACGAACTGAATGCAGGAAGGGGAGAGAATTACCAAATTCCTCTCACCTCTCTTCCTGGACAACTGCAGAACTTTGACGGGAAGGAAATTCCCGTCGAGGGGACGGCAGACTTGGACATTAAGATCGGGCGACATAAGTTGAAACACCCGGTCATAGTTGTGACCCAGAGGGCACCCCTTGTTTACTAGGGAATGACCTCCTGAGAAGGTTGTCACCCCTAATAGATTGCGTAAACAAGGTCCTCTGGACTCAGACTAGCCGACCCATAAAATTAAAACAGAGTGTCAACCATGTTAGTTTAAACGGCACCTGCCACATGGTTGAACAAAAATCTGACCAAGTAGAATTTCACTTCCAGAACAACCAAATTCCAGACGTGACGGTAATAGCAGTAGGACAACAGACTGGTGATGGGGGGTCCTCTCTATTTCTGAAAATCAACCTTCCTTCCAGTCTAAAGTGGTATTCCACGCTGGAAGGAAACACTCTGAAATTCTATACTAATCCACAATCAGAAACCCCCACTCCTATAGTTCAGAAAGATGTGAAATCAGCTCAAAGCCTGGCTGATATTCAGCAAATTGGAGAGCAGTTGTTCATCCCTGTTCAGTTAAATGATGGGAAGGACTCTGTTCTCGCTCGAGTGTGTGTGAACAACAGTAAGAGCTTCATCAGCGAAGCCATGTTCCGCCAACTCCCAAAAGATCCAGCCATTCCCACCTTCAAACTGATAGACAAATGGGAAATGGACCTGGAAGCACCTAATTCAAAACATCTCCTGCCAAGCAGGTGTATGCTCAAAATCTCCATTGGCAACAAGAGCATAGTCCATAATTGTTGGGTCGTGCGAGACGTCACTGCCGCCTTTTACTTAGGCAGTGACATTCTCAATCGCTTTGCCATTAGTTTGGACCTAATAAACTTCAAAGCTTGGTCCCGATTAGCGGATAATCCCATGGGCTTTGATGATCCAGAAAAAGCATTTAGGTCAGCTCAATTGCTACCTTATGCAGTTGAAATTCAGGTTAAAGAGGAAGTCACCATCCCAGAAAGGACCCGACAATTCTCCCTGGAAGTGAAAGTTAAAAGGGGACAAGAGTTGAAAAACCCTGATGCTTACATACATCTAAATGCTTCTCTCCAACAGCAAGGGTTGGGGGTAAACCCGACTCCATTAGTCAACATAGAACATGACCCCATTCTAATAGAGGTGGATAACAGCGACTTAAAGAGTATTACTCTAGCCGCAGGCACCATTATTGGAATGGCGGTTGATGACCGACATTTCTCCATTGATCTTGTAAATGAACTGTTAGGACCCATCCCCAAGGACTGTTTTGACAGTGACAGTGATGACAACGCAACACCAGACAGGATTTTTACCCGGCATGGGGGGAACTTCCTGGTGTACACTTCCTGCCCCTATGGTAAGGAAGATGTGACCTGTGACTTCAGGAGGGATGAGGTGATTTTCCAGGTCCATGAGGGCTGCCTTTCCCACCTGAAGCCTCCGGTCCAAATCAGCACTCTGACCAGGGACTTCTCCACCCAGCTGGAGGAGGCCGCGGAGATAGCCAAACCAGAAGTCTTTCCAGACTTCAGGCAGATGGTGGAAGAGAGAGTCAACCTAGCTGATGCCTGTGTGACTCTGGAACAAAAGCAAAAGTTGAAACAAGTTTTCTTGGATTTCCAAGATCTCTTTGCGGTAGACTCATATGACTGTGGTCGCACCGACATCCACACCACAACAATCCCCATGGACCCTGGCATGACTCCAGTGTTTGTGAAGCAATATCGCTTGCCTCTCGCATCAATGGAGTCCCTTACTGAAATAATTAAGAACCTTGAGTCCCGGGGAATAATCCGTCCAGTCCACAGCACCTTCAATAATCCGGTGCTGGGAATATTGAAGCCAAACGGCCAGTGGAGACTCTGCGCTGACCTCAGGGAGCTCAACAAACGGGTCCACACTTCCCGATGGCCTCTTCCCTACATTGACCAAGGGCTGGCCCAGATTCAGGGGTCACAGGTATTCACTGCAATAGACCTGACCAATGGATACTGGACCGTGCCTGTCAGTAGGGAGGACCAATACAAGCTGGCTTTTACCTTTGGGGGCCAGCAGTACACATGGACCCGGACTCCCTTCGGATACCTTAACTCCGGTAATGAGTTCAATATTTTCCTACATAAGGCCATGCCCGACCTGGGTACGAGGGGTAACCTGGCTGATGTAGATGATGTCCTCATCAAAAGTTCATCTGTGGAGGAACACATAGCAGAGATTCGTTATGTTCTGACACAGTTGAGGGCCGCCGGAGCAAAACTTTCCTTTCAGAAAGCACAGTGGTGTAGAACCCGTGTTAATTTCTTGGGGCATGAGATTACTCCTCAGGGTCTCTGTCCCCAGGAAAAGAAAGTGGAAGCACTTCAGAAACTGAAAGACCCCACAACTCTGCGGGAACTAAGGAGCCTCCTTGGACTGACTAATTACAGCAGAAAGTTCATTGAGGGCTACGCAGAGATCACCAGACCCCTGATTCATCTCCTGAAGGGGGGGGGTCAAGTGGGAATGGGGTCCAGAACAAGCCGAGGCAGTAAAACAACTCAAAAGAAGCCTCTCACAAGCGCCTTGCCTAGCTTACCCTGTCAGAAACAAGGAGTTCTTCCTGGAGACGGGGTTCTCTAATACGTGCTTGACGGCAGTATTATATCAAAAGCATGACAAGGTCAATAAAGTAATCTCCTATGCGAGCAAAACTTTATCCTATGTGGAGGAAAAATTCAACGATTGTGAGAAGGCACTCCTGGCAACGGTGTGGGCATTGAAGAATTACCGCCCGTTTATCCAGGGGGAACACATCATAGTGGAGACTCCACACCAGCCTCTGCAATATCTCCAAAGTGACAGAATCCGGGCCGGAAATGTGAGTAATTCCCGAATTACTTCCTGGATTCTGTCAATGCAAGGCTTTCCTGTGGAGGTCAGATATGGCCAAAACAAGAAGAGTCCCCTCGCGCAAGGTCTGGCTGACTTGCATGATTGTGCCAGAGAAAACTGTCTCGAGGACGAAAGTCTAAAAATAAAGGACAACATGGAGGCATACCTTAATTCCCCCCACAAAGTCTTTGAAGAAGACAAGCGTGAGGGAATGCCCACTGTGTATGTGGATGGATGCTCTTACCATGTTGACAACAACGGGGAGAAAGAACTGGTGGCCGGCGTAGGGAATGCATGGGTGAATGAGTCCCCAGAACCCTCCGCTGGATACAAAATTGGTCCCCGAAGTAGTCAGGTGGCAGAATTGATGGCTGTGCATCAGGCCATCCTCACTGCTGTCCAGCATCAACTCCACGAACTGGTCATAATCACAGATTCGGATTATGTACGGAACGGGTTCGTGGAGCACCTGGTTAATTGGAAGACCAGAGGCATGGTATGTGCTAACAACAAACCCTTGAAACATGGGAAGTTGATCCAAAACATTGATGATCTGGTCACCTCGAATGGGATGACCATCTATTGGAAGAAGATCAAGGGTCATTCCAAAGTAGAGGGACCAGACAAAACTGGAAATGACTTAGCTGATCAGCTGGCCAAAACCGGGGCCATCCAAGGGGATCTAATTGAGATTGAGTCCCTGTTGGGGGAAATCCAGGTCACTGCCATCACTAGGTCCCAGACAAATGCTCACAACGACCTCTCAATTGCACAATGGAGTAAGGAGACCCCTGATGCTGATTTGATTACTGCTCAGAAGGGGGATCCAATAATTGGTAAATTTTACCAGCACCTTGAGGACCCTGAGAACTTTCCCCTGACGGATACCGATTACATTGGGAAAGAGGACCTAAGAGTGTTGATGAAATGTCCCAAAATGTTCCGGATCCAAGACGGTTTGTTGGTAAGGAAATCCAAAGCTGGCCACGATCAGTGGGTGGTTCCTACCTCATTCCGAAGCCTGATGTTAAGTCACGCCCATGATGCGGCCACTGCCGGTCATAGGGGGTTTCACACAACATTGGAAATCTTAAGAGAGGTTGCATACTGGCCACACATGGGGCAGGACCTCGACCAGTACCTGAAGGGTTGCCTTGTGTGTGCACAATTTCAGCCATCATCCCTCACACACCGGGCGCCTTTACAAAAGAGGGGAATGACACTGCCATGGTCAGATTTACAAATCGACTTTGTAGGCCCTGTGATTCGCTCGGCTAGGGGGAATAAGTACATGTTGACCGTGACATGCTTGTTTACCAAGTGGGTGGAATGTCTCCCAGCCCCAAATTGCAAGGCAGAAACTGCAGCGGCCTTGATGATTAACCACATCTTTTCCCGTTTTGGTCTACCTCAAAGGATTGAGTCAGACAGAGGTAGCCACTTCACCAGTGAAGTAATGACAAAGATGTGGGAGATACTGGGGGTCAAGAGAAAGCTGCATATTGCTTACCGGCCAGCTTCTTCTGGGGCAGTAGAGAGATATAACCGGACAATTGTGAGCATATTAAAGAAGTTTGTGGCAGATTCTGGGCCAAGTTGGGATATCCGATTACCTCTGGTCCTAATGGCCATCAGATCTACCCCTTCATCTGCAACCAAAATGTCACCATTTGAGTTGATGACTGGGCGCAAGATGGTGCTTCTGCAGCATTTGCTCTACAGGACCCAAGAGCAGACACTGATAAATGCCTCCACTACTCATGAGTATGTAGAGAATTTAAGGAAACACCTCCAACATGCTTTTGCTTATGCTCAGCGGAATCTAGAAAGATCGACTGATAGCATGAAGACCCATTATGACCTGAAAACTTCCAGGAAGGAATATCAGGTGGGAGACCGGGTCTATCTATACAACTTCCAAAGGAACCAGGCCAAGCAGCGCAAATTTTTGCCTACATGGAAGGGACCCTTTGAGATCGTCGATAAGATCTCCCCTGTGGCCTACAAGATCCGCATCCCCAAAGGTGGTTCGGCAGAGGGGGAAGACAAGTGGGTCCACATAAACCAGTTGAAATGTTGCCATCCCAGGCACACTCTGCAACAACTGGAGGAATCCTCTGGAATCCTAGCAGGTACTGTATCAGACTAATTCAGTTCCAATCATAAAACATACCACATCTAGTCTCTAAAATATTGTGATTTGCATGAAACTGTCTCTTAGTTATACTGTTTTTTTTTTTTTCAAAATAAGAATGTAATATTTCGTTACGATGAAATGCATATGCTGCCCCACTATCTCAACAGTGGTGGAAAAAAAAATCGTCTATGAGTAGATATTGCCGCTCTTCCTTTATCATCCTAGGAGAGATGAAACCATGAAGGATGACCAAGAAGGACGATCCGGAGACCGGGAGCAAAGACACAACGGGCCCGGGGTACCGCCCAATCTTCCCATCAGGACCGGCGAGGAGAACTGATCGATCTGACCGGATGGAGAAGAAGATGCTGAACTGTGCCATCTACAGAAGAGGAAGAAGATTATGCGGACAGACCGGTGCGTGGGTCAAAACCCTTGGGCACGCGACTCCCCATCGACCCAAACTCAAAGTGCAGTCACGTGGGGGGGCTTGTAGGGTGTCCTGACCCACGTTTAAGCTACCCTGCTACAACATTTGGTGCTGTGGGCTTAGGAAATTCAAGATGGCGGAAAACCCACATGTGCGCCGAAATCCAGGAAAGCTGCGCAGTTGTGCGCACACCAAAATGGTTACCTAACTTGCCACCCACCAGGGTAAAGAAAGGTCTTTGTTAACAAAATCCACTTTTACTGATGTCAAAAAGTTGCTGAAATCGTGACTCATTGGACCACTTTAAAGATTCAACCCTTTTTGTGGGGTTCCACATAACCATCTTACTGTAAGGAGCCCCATCAAAACAATGTTAAGCAAGGATTTACTACCATGTAAGAACCATTCCTGTTTAGAATGCATTAATCCAAGAAAATCCCAAAAATGGGTGCAGTACCAGTACTCACCACTATCCAAAAGCCGGCGTTTTAAAACCCACTGTGTGTTTTTCTGAAGGCAAGCAAAATGCCTATTTCAAACCTTGCAACATGTGCATAATATTCACTGAACACCAGCAGACATTTGGCAGAATGGAGTTTTGTGTGCCTACAAAATCTGGGAAATGAAGAGCCCAAAAACAATGCTTATAACAAAAATGCTATGGAGTCAGCAGCTTAAGCCTAACTGCAACTGGATTTAAAACCACCAAAATCGAAAATGTTAAATTAAATGAGTGACCTATGTTTGGTGTCACATGCCTTTGTAACTGTTGAAATGTCATAGTTTTGCACTTAGAATCAGCATTCTAGCTGCATGTGTAAAATTACAAGTTATTTTAAAAGCAACAAAAAGTTAGCTGAAGGTCTGGCTTAAGGAACTTGATTTTGCCTAGCAACGGATCCCATCAGGAGTGAAACTTGAGTCACAACTATGTTCCCAGGCCAACCTTCCTTTTGCTGCCCACACAAAGGATATGCCATCTATCTGATAATTGAATTATCTGTGCTCTGCCAGAGAGTGAACAAAGCCCTCTCCACTCAGGCAAAGGTTTTTATTACAGACGTCGTAAAAAGTGGCTTCCTCCGGGAGAAGCTGGGAGGGGCACTGCCTGTGAGAAGCAAGCTGGCTTGGCAGAAACTGGAAAGACTGGTTTCTGTACCATGTGACCTGAAAAGACACACCCCTGCAGCAAGGATATGGTTTTATAAAAAGGGGGATAATTCATAGTGCGGACATGTGAAAATTTTATAAATGATACCATAATTCTTGTGATTTTTCTGCCCACAGTTTAAGACGTGGTAGGAACCGGTGGTATGTTCAGGGGGGTTTTAGCGGAAAAGTGGATATTACTCTAAATGTGTGCATGTTAAAAATCTGAAACTTCATCAGTTAATGTCCCTACCCCCTGCACACATGTATGTAAAGTTGGGTCCATGTCGGAAATTGAAAAAGCAGTTAAAAAGTCAATTATGTACACTCTTTGAATGCAAGCTCCGAGAATGAGCAGATTTGGACATAGACATGGCTAAATTCAGCCACACCATGTATATGTAATTTCAAACAACTGTGTAACTCTGAAGTATGGATTTTGATCATATATATATTTGGGTGCACAGATGATAAGGGAGGATGTTTCAAGAGATCATAAAATGACATCAATCTGACTCACAGTTCAGTTTGCCAATCAAGCGGAGGAATGGAAGCCTGACCAATGACGAATGAGAGGGGCAAGTCTAGTGATGCAACACACACACCCATTCTCAAGAAACAGATAAAAGCAGAGAGTCAGGACACATAGAGACATTCAATTTCATCTGCCGCTGGAAGCCCTGCCGGAAAAATCCATACTTACCTCCATCAAACTCCAGAAAGCCAAACTAGAGACTTCAATCTATCCAGAGCAGAGACCAGACCAGAGAGAAAGCAGTGCTGTGCCTAGCAGAGACCAGACCAGAGAGAAAGCAGTGCTGTGCCTAGCAGAGACCAGACCAGAGAGAAAGCAGTGCTGTGCCTAGCAGAGACCAGACCAGAGAGAAAGCAGTGCTGTGCCTAGCCGAGACCAGACCAGGCGCTGTGAGCAGAATCCGGAAAGACCTGACCAGACTGAAGATCGTGACCAAGTCGCTTTCCTGTTCAAAATCTCTTGTGAGTACTTAGCAAAACTCAGAACACATCTCTTAGTTTAAATTCATCTAATTCAATCTATTTAACCTAAGTAGAACTGCCTCCTATCTGTCACCTGTCATTTCTAGTAAAATTTGTCATTTTGAAAAAGTGTGCGTTTAAAATTTACAAAACCAAAAACGACCTTTACTAAATTACTCATATCTCCGCAACCGTTTGGGCTAGAGACTTGCAATAACTTTCATTTGGAAGCTGAGATCCCAGGCTTTCCTAGGACCCCAAAACGGTAGAGATAGTCCTTGCGGTTCCTTTGTAATAGCGCTCGGCGCATCCGCGAATTTTGCCGCGATTTGCAATTTCTTCACATGTAAAAAACTGCTGCTGCCTGATTTCATTTGCCAGAAATTCGTTTAACCTGCTAACTATCCCTGCATCATTGCTAGTGTGAGCCTGGACTAATATTAACTAGATACCACTCATCCTGAACCTCTAAAAGGGAATTAAGAGTGTTTCCAGCATATTTCTCATTCATTGCTAGCACCTATCAAAGCATTTGCCTGTGTTTTCAAACTTCTGTTTAAGCTTGCTGGATTGAACTGAATTACAGTTGATTGCATTTCTGAGAACTGTGTGTTTTCCTTCCATTTCCTTGCCTTGCATCAAGGGGGGGAGGGGAGTAGCCAGAGAAAAGTGATTACATTGTTTGGTTGAAATCATATTGCGTATTTTCTGTACTGTATTCATTGAATATTGCATCCACCTGAGCCTACATAAAGCATCCTCTACCACATTATACTTTTGTTCCTATTTACCAGTGTGCTACCTTATCCATTTCATGTCAACTCATTAGTGATTAAAGAAGTGTGCTAGTGCCAGATTCTCCGTTGTTAATATTTACCATATCAGATTAAGTGTGATATTCAATTATTATTTTATTAAAAAGTGTGATATATATTTTAATTTATCAAATAAACCTTTTAAACTTGCAAAACAGAACTACTTCTTGGCTCAGTGGGGTCAGGGGGATTCCAAGAGAGGGGTGTTATACAGGGGTAGTCATCCAGAACGCATGAACTGGACCTAAAGATATATCAATAAGGGTTTTCATTCAGTATTCTAGACTAGGCGTTAATTTAGCTGTAGTGCTGAATTGAATCCTCTTACAAAGTATTCCTCACAAGTGATCTCCCTTGTCACAGTAGTGATACCCAGAGAACCAAGAATAGTGTCTTCCTTGGGAGTGATCTCCCTCATCAAAGTAGTGATAGCCAGAGAACAAATAGTTAAGTATTTCTCAGGAGTGATCTCCCTCATCACAGTAGTGATACTCAGAGAATTCAAGAATCAGTAGTGATAGCCAGAGAACCAAGTGTCAAGTATTCCTTGGGTGAGATCTCCCTCCTCACGGTAGTGGTACCGAGAGAACCAAGAGTAAGCATTCCCCTTTGTACATAAAGCAACAGGGTAAGGAGGGGAGGTAGGTTAGTAGGACTGAGTGGAGAAAAACGATCAAGATAACTGTGATGTGCTGTTGGCAGCTTCAGTTTGGTTTACACCATTTGCTGAGCATAGGAGTGAATTTTCGGTCAGTAGCCGTTATTTGCTGTTGTTCGAGGCTATTCATGGTTTGTTTAGTTGTTGAGATGTAGTGCAGTGCATGTTGTTTTTTGTGCTGCATAGGTATGGCTGTGCTTAGTTCAGAGTTTGAGAGGTGTATGTGGAGAGATGAGTTTGTTAGTGGTGTTGGTTTGTGGCAATAACTTATCATACCCCCTTGCTTTTGGCCACCTGTGGCACATATCCCATCCAATGTCATACATTGTGGTGTGCTACAATTCCCACTCATATTTTCTGTGCAGCATTTTGGGTCGTTAACAGGGCTATTTAGTGGTGGCACCCTCATCATCCTCTGTTTTCTGACTAATGATGTCCACATCACTTTACCCCCTGGCATGTCCTGGTGTGCAGCAACCATTGCCTTCCTGAACCCCTTGAGAACGGGGCACCTCTTCCCTATGCCCTTGATCTCCCTGTGCCCCGTGGTCCATCTGTTCCATGTGTGGGTCACCATTCTCTCCCCATTAATTCAAATGACCTCTATCTGTGGTTCAATTAGGTGGGTTCCATCTCTCTCCTTTGTCTTCGCTAGGGCCCTCTATGGGAACGGCTATATCAGGGTCTCTCTCCAATTACGATATCTCTCTACTTCCATGCACTTCACTCTGGTCTGGCCTGCTCCCCAGTCTTTTTAAGTTGTGTGTTTGTTTCATGGTGCGTGGGTGTTGCTCCTTTATTTTCCTCCCGTTCTGAGTTGAAGAGCCAGGTTTTTAGAAGTTTTCAAAATTTGAGATGGTGCTTCATGGTTTGCATTTCTTTGAGAAGGGAGTTCCAAAGTTTAATGGCTAGACAAGAGAAAGCTGATCCACTGAGGTTTATCCTCATTTACGGTTTAGGTTCCAGACGGATGTCATCTCTGTAGCTACGTGTTCTGGTTGGCTGGTAAATAATGATTATCTTTTGTATGAATTCTGCTTCCTGGCCGTGGATTGCTCTGTGTGTTATACACATTGTTTTGAATGTATTTTGTTTCTTGAATGGCAGCCAATGTAGCATCTTTAGCACTATAGTGATATGGTCCCTTCATGAGAGTTTGAGGAGAAGTCTGCCAGCTACATTTGGTTTACATTGGAGTTACTTCAGTAAATAATCCGGCATTTCGAGATATAGGCTGTTAGCGTAGTTTATTCTGGTTCTCATGAGGGAGATGATGGCTAGTATTTTGTGCATGAAGGAGAGGAATGGTAGAATCATTTTGATTGTGTGTAGGTGGAAGAAGCATTTCTTGATTATTGCGTTTACTTGCGGTTCTAGAGTTAGCTTGTTGTCAATTAAATTCATTGGCCTTCAGAGAGTCACACTAGGCAGACGAAGGGGGAACAAAGAAAGGAAATTGAGACAAGCTGAGGTGAGAATAATCTGCAAACTCAAATCTACAGTCCTCGGCTTGAACACAGACGATGAAATGGTGTCTTTTCTTTAAAGAGACCTTGCATGTTTCGGATTACAATGTAGCCCTTCCTACAACCAGAAAACGGGTCTGTGTAAACAGTCAGACAACCGAACTAACACAACAAGAATATTTCTCTTAATAAAACGCATAATGTTTACTCTGGATAGGTCACAAGACTTTTTATAGCTTAATAAACTATTGGTAACAATTTAATTTTATTTGTAATGTTTTGGGTGCTCATCAACCTTTCACTTTCCAATTACCATGGTATTCTGACAAAATCATCTGCTTTGTGAAATCTGTGATTAGTAATATAGCAACGCTGCATCTTTATTAGGGATAGAACTCATCCCTTGCATCTGACAGTATATTACTCAGGGCCATCTGAATGGCGTGCCGACAGCATGGAAAAATGTGCAACATCACCATATTACAATGATGACCGACATCATCTGGGCACATTATTTGACATCACGGAACCACCGTGGTCTCAGACAACTGCTTTTGTTAATGCACACAGAGAGGATGCCATCTGGCATCCACCAGAAGGGTTCTAACAACATTTATTCTTAGGTTACTCAAATATGCAATTAAATTTCCTCCATATCTGCATCTCCGTGCAGACGGTCAGTAACAATAATCATTAATCTACAATACCTTGCATTGAAGATAAATTAGACAATCACATAGGACAGTGCAGTGCATAGAATGGTTAAAGACACCACCTTAAAATGGCCGCTACAATACACAGTAGAATAGTTGTATTTGTGATGGAAAAAGGACTCCTTCACGGGTCCGTTGTCATGGCAACTGATGAACAGAATAACAAGGGAGAGGACGCCTACTGACGCCCCCTCCGGACATTAAGAAGCACGCGATAGAACGCAGGACCACTGACTCTAGGTAAGAGACAGTCTAAGAAGTGTGGAACACTTTGGGCCTCATTCCGGGTTTGGAGCTAACCATGGAGTAATTAGCTCCATGGTTGCCTCCGAAACCGTCCCAAATCCGGCATGGTGAATGGAGTAATTACCGGTCCATTCCAGGGTTGGAGGGACCGGTAATTCCCCATTCACCTTTTGCCCTTCCCCATTCCCATTTCTGCCCCATAGGGCTCAATGGGAATGGGGAAGGAGGTAATTACGGCACCGTAAATTACGGTACCGTAATTACCTCCGAAGTACCTTTGCGGGTCCCGTATTTAACCCCTGCTAAAAGCAGGAGGTAAGGAAGGACCAGCAAAGGGACCTCGGAATACGGAGGTAAGGGATTATCGGCATTGGCACCCTTACCGGTGCCGGTAATTCCTTACCTCCAACCTCGGAATGACCCCCTTTGTCTTTTAATAATGTAATGCCGCACGTCCATGTGTGCACAAGAGAATAGCTCATATGATACTCTGCTTATGCTCGAGGCGCGTTTATTCGCGCGCACAATGTTTATCTTTTCAGAACATTACTTACCAGACAGTTCATCTTGGAACATGGGAATTATAGTAACACGTGATCCTTTCACTTTGAAATAGACAGTTTGTCTATATTTTCCAAGATAGGAATGAGCACCCGCACTTTGGACCATTCAACACAAGTTTACAACACGCATCAAAAACAGTATTATAACGATCAAATGCAATCTTTGCTGAGAATAGAATGCTTTCAATTAAATAAAATGAATATCAGAGTCTATTATGCAAGTTTAACAACGCGCATCAGAGACAACATTATCAATGCAATTTAACAAATGCAATTTTGGCTGAGGATGGAACGTTTTATTAAAATGAATACTAGGCTCATACGTGATTCCGTACCAATGCTAAAGGTGACATTATGATCCATTTATTTTTTCTAAGGGATCTAACCCAATATTTGAAGAGCGGATACTTTCTGCTGAACCTAATAAGGGGCACTAGAGAAATACAAGGTGAAACATAAACATTTACTACATTTTTTTAAATGATAATGTGACCCTTTATTAAGCACTTACTAAATAGGTTATCTTTGTCTATCTCTTGACCCTCCTAATCCCTCCCAATCTACAAACCTATTTTTGTCTGGCTTTTTATTTTTTATTTTCAAATCATTTGATTTTCTATTATTTGTATGTCTTATCATTGTTTGAATTGGTAACTATGTACATAATTGTGTTTCTATTTTTCCACCCATTTGGTGCAATGGGTGAAAATATGTGATTTAACATACCATTTTTTGTTGATGTTGAAATATGTCTGGAAATATATTTTTTTGGTGATAAAATCAAATAGCCCTGACTTCAAGAAGGTCTCAAAGGGGACTGAAACACGTGTCACCTGAAAGGGCACTTTGTGGAGAATTTACATATTAAACCACATTTTGAAAAAGTGGGCGCAGTCTCATCCTGGGTTTTCTTTTTCACTCACGTTTTCATGTGGTACTTTCTTGGCTAAACCACAAACCCAGTGAGACGTGACCTTTTGCAAACCTTTGGAAAAAAGTGAAATTAAATAGTACTGGAAGGAACATGCCGCCATGTTAGACCAAACCGACATAGCCAAGAATTTGTGAAACTTTGTTGCCAATTAAGATTCCAAGGTTTTTGACAATTTTGGATGGTATTGGTGCTGTTCCTAGTTTTATGGGCCATGGGATGTACTGGTTGCTTCCTTGGTTTTTGGATATAATCATGATTTCTTAATTTATGTCTTTCCCAGTTTGACTTTGAGGCTGTTAGTCTTTATCCATTCATAGAGTTCTTTGAGGCAGTCTATTAGTGTTGTGTTCTCCTCTTGTTCATCTTTGATTTTGTAGATGATTTGGGTGTCATTTGCATAGTTGTAGCAAGTGAAGACGTGTCTTTTGATAAAGTTGATTAGTGGAGTCATGTAGATGTTGAAGAGGAGTGGGGATAGGAAGGATCCTTGTGGTACTTCACAGTTGGTGTCCCGTGGTGCGGATTTGAATGGTTTTATCAATACTGTTTCTGGTCTTTCTGACAAGAAAGATTTAATCCAGAGCAGTGCTGTGTCGCTGATCCCTTTTTCTTCCCTAATATACTAGTTGTGAAAAAAATCTTAGACTTAATTGGATGCTGGAAAATGTGTTCCATGTGTTTCTGAGTAAGTCAAGAGTTTTGTGATTCCCTAGAGACAATACTAGAGACAATACTAACTGTGAAGATTTGTGACAAACTACAACAATAACTGAAAACTTGAAAGACAGTGGGCCTCATTATTAGTTTGCCGGTCTGGTATGGAATGCAACTGCTTAGGTTTATGTGGACTTTGCAAGTTTGCACATTTCTCTAGGAATTGTGGTGCAAGTCCACTTCCCTCATGAGATAATGAAAACTCCAGAAATATGTTCACTCTATGGGCTATTTTAGACTACTTGAAAATGAAAATGTAGCCTTTAATTGCTAATGTTCTTATAATTAGGTCCACCTTCTCTGCTCATTTAAGTCATCATCTGTTCAGTGGATGCCATCCACATATTTCCTATGTGTCTATATGCCTTCTTAGAGAGAGTGTATTCTACGAGGTAATAGCCTAGGACTATGGGAGGCTAGTGAAGCAAAACTGTTTCCCCCTAAATCTTATAGGTATGTGTGTATATTATATCTCTCTGAATCCAAAGGTTGTGCACAAAATCCATTCCCCAAATCCAATACAGTTTTATATTTGCATCTCTGTATGTTACCCAGAAGGTCTGAATTCTGCATGTTCTTTACAGCTTCTGTGCATGTATTGACATTTAAAACCCTAAAGTCAATAACCAGTCAATATGAACCATCTGGCATAGATACCAGAATAAAGGCTGTGATATAGGGGCTTCGTATTAGACCCCTTGGTCTATTAACTGATCCGATATCACCTTTATATGTGGTATAGCCTGGGCTTTAATTGTACGTTGTCTCTGAGGCTTTGGTGTTGCAAACACAGGCATTTTATGTGCAGCGCAGTCTATGTCATGTCCTACATGATTCTTGAATAATTGTACTGCACCTAGAACAGCCCATGAGGTTGCACATGTGTTTACTACATGCTCACTAACTTCATCTGAAAAATCTAGTTTAATTACTTCTTCGCCCCTGGGCCTTTCCCTAACATATGGCCAGGGCCAATAATGTTCTGCTAAAAGGCCAAATTGTCTTATATGCAATTTAGTAGAAAATAGTGGCTCTGTTTGCCCTTCAAGTTGTATTGTAATTATAAGCACACCTTTGTCCTCAACCACTTCTCCTATGGGAGTAATAACCTCTACTTTTTGATTAGTAGAAATGCGATTTAACTGACTCTTGTGTTTCTCATTGAATATGGAGACTTGGGTACCAGAATACAATTATACCACTAGCCAATCCCTTAGATCTTCAGTCACTGGTATTATCCTGCGAGTCTAGTCTATAGCTTTTGCCATTGTTCACTCTTAAAGATGCAGTGTGCTTCTTGTCTCCTTTATTCTCCTCCCTTCTGGTGGGCTTCTGCTCTTCCTTGGCTGCATAGCCCTATTTCTTCTCTTTCTTCTTTCTTGTGCTTGTGTAAAAAAAGACATGACCCAAAAAACCTGCATGGTAAAAATAACCAAAAAGGCCAAATAACCACTGCACCACTTTGCAAGGTAAAATAAGGTTTATTACATGCAAAAAGGCCTCAGACGGTCCCGTAGAACCAAACTGCACAGAGCTTGGCACACCCCAAGATGCTACAGGTTATATAGTGAAAAACGCATATTAGCTTACATATGTTTCAACGTCATCCCACCACCATCATGCGATACCACCTATTGAACATGCTAATACCCCTCTATATACCCTTAACTGATTGGCAACACCTCATCTAAACCCATTTTCCAACCGACGTGGCCCACTCCATCATCACTATTCAATCCAGGTACATTATTGACTGACAGGTACACTGATACACTAATAAATTGTGACCGTCACATGATGTGCACCCCTGTGACTCAGACATGTTCAAGTGAGACTGGTGAGGCCAACTCTGCTATAATAAAACAAGACAATGGCCCTTCTCATAATATCAAATCCCACAGCGCAAACACGCTGCACCCCTGACCTTGTACTAAATATACTGACATTGCCTTTGCTCCTCCTAGCCCAAATCACGGAACATTTCATAAACGGCTACTCCCTTATCTCCTTCAAGATCTAGGTGCCCAGTAATGACATGACCAGGGCACCACTCCTGAGTCTGAATTTCTGGGATGTATTTGCTTTGGTTATGCTTTTACTTGAAGTTCAAAGTGAGTGACCACTCCTTGGGTGAGGGCAGTAGTGCTTTACAACTTTGCCTGGTCTATTGGCATCACAAAACCTTGTGCTCTATTCTCATGAATGTGTCCTTTAAAGGGTGCATCCCTACCTGCCCTCTCCATAGCTAACATTGCTTTCCAATCATTTTTGGCTCTGCAGCTGGATACAATTTCCATTTATCTGTGCACCCTGATTGCCTCTGAAATTGGCTTTTCTCTAGGAGCATGAAACAGGGATTTGTCTTGGGGACTAAGTTAAACAGAGCCGCAATTCCACATCAGGGCCTTCATTTTCTTTATAGTGTACTAGGCCTTGAAATCCTTTATGGCGGCACTCCTGTCATGTTGAGATGCTGACCTCACTCTTACCACAATACCTTTCTGACTCCATCTTCCACCTACTTTAGTTCTCTCCTCGGACCTCACTGAAGAACAAACTACTTCTAACCACAGGACCTATACCAGTGCCTTATCTATAACCTCTGCAACTGCAACACTAATATATGTAATGCTCATTCTGTGTTTCTCTATGATGTGTGTAGTATGTGTCAAACCCAACTACAAATGCTAGGTGCGCTTTCTACCTCACAAAACCCAATCTACTGAAACTGTGGCACATACAAATAGTTTTTCTCAACCTGAACCTTTTTGCCAGGCTGGAATGCTGTAAGTGCATCCCAACATTTACATTTTCTCTTTCTACAGATATTGTCCTGCTACAAAAGGTTTCCTTTTCTTCTTTGAAAGGGGGAATACTGGAAGCCTGTGTCTTTCCATTTCTGCCTCTAGCTAGGAAAGCATTTCTGCCTTGTTCGTGTCTGATTCAGTGGTGCTAGTAGATGGTGTCCTTTTCAAGTGCTTACTCTCATCTAATTTCTTCCTTGGCCCTTCCCTGGGAGAACTGTGTGGGAGTGAGGGGTCGTTTAGGCCCCCCTCACACAGTCAGCACGATGTAAGCCACTTGCTCATACAGTAATGGGGGACGCTTCCATTGCTCGCATGCACACTAGCAGTTTCATTAGCAGTGGCAGAGGTGAGGTTGTTGTGCAAGACACTTGGCTTCCATTTTGTGCACCCTCGACTCCATCTTTGGACTAGGCCTCACTGCGATAATACGAAAATGTCTCTATGCCCTCTGCAGCGCCACATACACTGCGCTCCTAGCCACCACCTTTTCTCACTCTGTCTGAAAGCTTCACAGCTCCATTTCTCACGGATGAGCCGGAGATAATTGAAACAAATACCCTCATGTAACATTTCACTCTTCCTCTGAGATCACTGTCCTGTGTGTGAGCCAGCCTGAAACATGCCCATCCGTCTCCACAAACCTGTTGGTGCCCACTGATTCTCACTGTTGGAAAATTACTGCCATTTTGACCCAGTGCCCTCGCAAGGTATTCTCTTGATGTAACAGACGTGTGACCCTGCTGAGCAGCCCACCCCACATCAGACCATTATCACAATATATTGTACCCTAGAACTAACAAATGTCAGAATACCTCATAGCCTCTTTTGATGTGCCCAGACCCAGCCCACCATCGATGTTATCTCACTGACCAGGACCCCAAGCCCAGGGCTTCATATGAGTCCCAATGATTAATGATGAGATTTTATATATAAGATTTATAGGTTTATGATAATGTACTCAAAGGAGTTGTACTGACTGTAATTTAATGCATGTCTAATAGTATTATTTCATGTTAGCTTAGTTAGAACCCACTCTATCTTGCCGTGACCTGACCCTCACCCCTCCTGGACACAGGCAGCTGGACCTCATGACGCTCACCCTCCCGTCAACTGGGCAGCCTATCCGGAAGAAGCAGCGCCTACAACGATATATGTGCCATCACTCCTCAGCCAATCCTATGATGTTGTAGTACCCTATGTTAGTTGCGTCATTTATGACAATGTTTTACTTTATAATTCCTGTAACTGTAACATGTGACAGAGCGCTCTCGGGCAGCAGAGTTCTCTGATGCCAAGTTTATATAAACACAACTTAACTCTTGCAACCTGTTCTCTTAGTCTCATTCCCCATTGGGCTGTGTCACATTTATTTATATTTGCAAGTCTAGTCAGGGAGTGGGCCTTTACAGAACTACCCAGGTGATTTCTGCCTACAGAACTGTTAGTAGCTGTTACAATCTGACCAACATGGAGTTTCCTTTCCTGGTCACTGGGCAATGCCGGTAGGCACCTGATGACTTCTAATACAACTGATTCACATTTTATGAGGGGCATGAGTACTCCCTCTATCATGGAATAATTTCCCCAGATATTGACAGTCCAGAGGGTCGGGGAGGGAACAGTTCCTTCCTCCCCTGCTATTACTGGTCTGGGTGCTGCCGGTACAGCTCAGAAAGCTCTATATTCTACAGCTTGAGCTCAGACAGTGTCAAAATGTCTCATCAGAATAACATAGTGCTCCCTGGTGTATGGGTCAGTTACCTTCCTGTTTGGGTGGAAACTAAGGATGTGTTCTAAGGTTAACCCTTCCATAGCAAAGGGGCCATGTCTAGCCCTGGTATTAGGATATGTCAAGCCTTATTGAAACCAGTTCTGGTGGTCTACCTGCTGCAAAGATTACTTAGGATACCCATAGGGTGTGTACTGTATTTGGTCTAGATCCCTTCAAATATGTAAGGTTCAAACATGTCCAATGGCTTGACACCAGGTGTCGTCATATGTATAAACATAGTTTCCCCTGGCTACCCTTCAGGTACAACCACTGCCGCTGTAAAGTTGGTGTTGACATTTCTAACATCTCCTTCCTATAAACACCTGGTTAATGCCCAGCAGCAGTTATACAGGTATATGGACATCAGCATGTAGGTTCTCCATTCCAATACCTCTTAGCTAGAAAGCTATTGAGTGTATATGCTTAAAAAGACAATCTGGAGTGTGCTTTAAGATCTGTATATTTATTCTACACCCTGCTCTTCACTAGAGTGTATATTATTCTTTGTATCATCAGGCCTGTAGCAACCTCTCTAGCCCCTCTTCAGTAGCAAAGTAGGGAGAATATTTTAGGGTGTAGGAGAGGGTGAGCTGACACTGTGATGTGAAATGTGTCACCCCTACCTCCCATAGCCTTCCCCCACCTCCATGGGAGTGTCTATGAACCGCCAGCAGGGGCTGTGTTAGGATTGAGCCAGGGAAAAGTATATACCTGTCACTGTGTAGCAGTGAAGAGAGCAGGCAATCAACCCTCTGTAGTAGGCGGCTGCTCTACATCATCTGCACAGGAGTACTATACTAATGTCAAATATTTGTTATTGATGTTCCATTGCTCATACCTTCTAGTAACACTTTGTATGTGTATTAAAGATATCCACAATTTACAACATATCACTACACATTTCAAATAGATGCCCCACAGATAATGTTCATGTTTAAATGCTTCTGACAAAACTATCTGTAATGAACACTCAATGAATGCCTCTTACACTGTATAGTGTACATCTTTTAATCATGAGAAATAAGTAATAAATACTTGTAATCTGCAAAAAGGTTATTAATGAATATGCAGCAATCAGTGGCATTGCCCCTAAGTCCACTCACAACTAATTAACCTTCTCAGAGACATCATAGCTACCTTAAAAATACTGACTGCCCCATTAGATCTTGCTAGGCAACCTCATCAGATCTCGCTAGGAATCCTCAAAGAATGACCTGCCCTTTCAATACCTCACCTCTTTCCCAATGGGATATTAAAGATGGGTAAAACCTCTCCTACTCACTGTATATCGAAGGTAGGGAGATGAGGGATGGAGAAGATAGGATGCCTGGGGCAGTCTTCACAATACAAGCGAGATTGCCAAAATATACCAGCCAATTGGAAAAACCATTACATGCCACCTATTATAATTACCATGGTCTCTTTTGGCAAAAATAAAAAAATATATATTATTTTTAAATGATGCATTGACAATTGGAAGTGTCCATGGTGTCAGCTAACACTAGTTAATTGTGAATAGGGTATGTGGTGAGCTAATTGCCTTTCTTTTTTGCATCTGTGTGTGTGTGTGTTAGCTTGATGCTGCCAAAACTGAATGTGTGTTTGGTGCACTTTAATTGAAATTGAAGTACTTTTGTAATTACTTGTGAGATTCCATCTGGTTCTGTGCATTGTGTGCCTGGCTGCATGTGACTTTAGTTTACTCACTTTAAAAGCAGCATATGGCTTTCTGCACTTAACTTGAGCTACTTGGCCAGGGAAACTACATTTCCCAGCAGACCCAGGTTCCTCAAATCAGTTGATCTGGCGCACCTGTTTGGTTTAAAACTGAAGAATGGTCCTGTGCAGCCTAAACTGCTCAATGGATCCACCCTTAAAGTCGCCCTTCTTAACACTAGGTTGCTTGGTAAATCAGACCTAGATGTTCATGATTTCATCCTGGACCATGATATTTATCTCTTGGCTATAACCGAAACTTTGCTCCAGGAACGCAGTGGCCCCATTATTCAAGCAGCTACCCCCAGAAGCTTCACTTCTGATGGACAAAATAGAGAGTCTGGCATTGGTGGGGGAGCGGGGGTTTGCACTTATTGCTGGGTGGAAACTCTGTTTCATTACATACCTCTACCATATGTGAAGGTTGCGAGCTGTTGTATTTGAAAACCAAATCCCCTCATATTCACTGTACACATCGTTTTGTGCTTAGTCACCACCCCCACCCCATGAGATGCACAATTTGAATGAGGACCTTTTGGCTATTTTAACAAATAGTAATACTGTGAATACATCTATCCTTCTTATTAGAGCTTTTAATAGGTGGAAGGGAAACCACTCTCATAAAGAGCCAATTTCTCTTGAACTCAGTTTAAAAAACATTGACCTTTTAGTTTAAAAACATTGACCTTTTAGTTCATAACAAAGCAACCCATGTCAGGGGTAATATCCTTGAAAGGGTTGTGGCAAATAATATACAAATTGGTCCTATCAGTACCACTCCTTGCGTCTGGTCCAACCACTTTTCTGAGATCTTTCAAATAATCCTCCCTGGAAAATCTATTTTGAAGGGGAAACCATTTAAAAAGGTTACTTGCAGGAATTCCAATAAAATGAGATCTGTGGATCTTCATAAATGTTTAGTTAATATTATGGCAAATAACTCTGACCTTGATCCACCATGCATTCTGCTCTCCAATTGTAACACTGCTATGACGGATATGCCAGGTCTCCTCATTTGTCACAGATTTTTCTCTTCCTCCTCGATTTCAGTATGGTTTTAGTCCCCTCCACTCTACAGAAACTGCCTTGATTTCTGTGCTAAATTCCCTTCTTCCAGCTCGTTACTTTAAACATTCCTCTTTTCTAATTCTTCTTGACTTATTTGCTGGATTCGACACCGTGGATGACTCTCTGCTCCCGGCGCCACTTTCTTCATTTGGTCTCAAGGGTTCTGTTCTATCTTGGTTTAATTCTTATTTGACTAACCAACAGTCTCTGTCTCTTGGGTGGGTAAGACCTCTACATCTCTCTCACTCGACCACAGGGTACCTCAAGGATCAGCCCTAGGCCCCTTTCTCATTTCTTTATACACATCACAGCTTGCTGCTATCATCTCCTCCTTTGACTTATCACATCATTTCTATGCGGATGACACGCAACTATTTATATCCTTTTCTTCTTTCAAATTTCACTTTCTTTGTCTCGTTTTCAAATCCTTCTATGGCCTCACCCCTAAATGCCTTACTGTACTCTTAACTTTCTATACTCCTTCTCATGCTCTCTGGTCTACGTCCCACTTTAGACTTGTGGTTCCTCTCCCCTGTGTACCCAGTCTCGTTTCCAATCTTTTGAGCTTCTTGCTCCTCTCAACTGGAACACTCTCCCACTTTCTATTCATTCAATTACTGTCTATTCTATTTTTCGTGCTTCTCTGAAAACCCACTTACTTCAAAACCCCTGATTAATTGTTATCTGGATTTGACTGCCTACCTAATTTTATTGTACCATTTTTAGTTTTAAATGTTCAGCGCTTTGGCTTAAGCCACTCTATAAAATACAGATATGATATGATATGATATGATATATGATGCAATAGAGCATTTATAACATGCTTAATACCCAGAGGTTTCGAAGCGCGGTATCAGGGATCGAACTGGTGGTGCTCCCTGTGGTCTTGCTTCCAAGGCAAGCACATTGCCCCTGAGATATCCTCCCAAGATTAAAAAACAGTATAGCTCCTGTTAAGACTAGAACCATTAGGGACAGATTATATCGTCAGAGCTGGTTCTCCCCGCAACTCACACAGTTGAAACAAGAAAAAGATTAGCTGAACGTAAATGGAACAAAATCGATAGAGATGAAAATAAACTGATCTGGAAAAATATTGAAATAAAATACAGGGAAAAAATTACCATTGCTAAAAAAAAGTCTACAATGTTGAAATTGAGGAGTCTCCGAATAACACAAGGACACTTTTTGAGTTCCGGAAAAATATGGAAAAATATCATCTTAAATCATACTTGGCTTCTCCCACCCTTGAAGACTGTCTCAAAGTCCAACAAGCCTTCTCTGATAAAATTACGGATGGACACAAGAAAAATGTGGCTGATCCGGCTTCAGCCTTTGAACCTAACATAACTAAACTTTCCCTGTGTGAGGAGGCCAAACTCTTTTAGTTCTCCACTATTTCTGTTCAGACAACGGAGGAAGTCCTAAAAAAGAGGCATCCCACTTTCTGTAGTGTTGATCTCCTGACAGGTGAAATCATTCTCAGTAATGCTCATATTTTTGCACCTTTCTTGACCCGTTTCACTAATGCAACCCTCTGCTATGGTACCATCCCCAAAAGGGTTGTTGAAAAATGCTGGTCTGGAAGAGCTTAGCCAACTACACACCCATTACTAAGGTTCCTTTGTTTTTGAAAGTCGTGGATCGTGTAGCCACGATACAGTTACAAATACACTTGGAACAAACCAACATTTTACATCCTCGTCAATCTGGTTTTAGAGAGCATCATAGCACTGATCTTCAGAGCCAGATGCTGGACTACATGGACAGGAGCAAGGCCGGCCCATTGATACTTCTTGACTTATCGGCGGCCTTTGATCTCCTGGACCATATAAAACTCCTTGCCACATTGTCTAAGATCGGTCTCTGCTCTCCATTAGCAGTGAAGTGGCTGGAGTCTTTTCTATCAGGAAGAATGTCTAGGGTTTGCTGGGGCCAAGCATCCTGAGGGTCTATATTGTCCACCTGTGGAGTACCACAGGGAGCTTGCCTGTCCCCTACACTTTTCAACATTTATCTACACCCTTTGTGTGATAATCTTGATAAAGCAGGAGTCAAGTTCACTAATTATGCTCACCATATTCATCTATTGGTGGAACTGAGCAGTGATCACACTGAGGATTTAAAAACAGTACAGAACATCTCCCTGATCTTAAACGATTGGATGACCCAACACTGGCTTTGTCTTAACAGAGGAAAAACTGAAATGTTGATTTTTGGATCCCCACAAGCAATGTTGAAACTAGGAATGGCATACACAGACTTTACAATTGATGGTCATCTCATAGAAATGCCAGACAAGGTTGGGGTAATAATGGGTAAATCCTTGAGCGCTGATAAATACATAGCCAATGTCATCAATAAATCACAATACCATCTTAAACTCCTCAGATTGGTCCAGCCATATATCACCAATAAGAACTGTGAGACCATGGTCAGAGTCATAGTTATGCCTTAAATTGACTACTGTAACACCTTGCTAGGGCAGCAAGTAAAAACTGCATACAAAAACTTCAAGTTTTTCAAAATGATGCAGTTTCATTAAAGGTATAGTTAGACGAGAACATATACCTAAGGCTAAGAGGGAACTTCATTGGCTACCTTTAATTGCAGGATCTCTTTTAAGATCCTGACCCTGACACACAAATGTTTATAAGGACATGCTCCTAGTTACCTGAAAACATCTTCTTACCCCCCAAGCCTTAGGGATATCAACTAGATCCAACAGCACCCGAGGGTCAATAGAAGCTGGGGTTCAGGTTGCTTTTTCTCAGTTCTACAGTTTCTCAGTTCTCAGTGTTGTTGCTGCTTGGGTCCCAGTTCCCTTGCCCTCCTTGTCTATGGTTGCCTCCCCTTGTCTCTTAGTGACCATTCGATTGTGTCTGCATGTCTTTCTCCTTGTAAACCAAGCTGGTTGCCTCATCCTCCCATGCTTCCCCATGAGTCACCTCCTCCCCATACCCAGTCGCCCCCCAACAACTACAGTACATCAGCCAATACCCTGCTCTTTTAGACAGATCACATGGTGCTCTCTATGCCCGTCCAGCTTACCTCCTTCTTTTGCCTGCACCATACTGCACCCACCAGGGTCATGGCCCAGTCACACCATCGCAGGTTTACACAGGAAGATCTGAAGGTCCTACTGGAGGGAGTAGTGAAGGCGCCATGCTTCAAAGGTCCTGGGCAATAAATGATGTCCATCAGTCAATGTAACAAGATCTGGTAAACAAACTTCACCAAGGTTTCTTATGGAGTGCATCATATCTGCAGCACCACAGTGCAAGCATGCCACCTGCCCAGAGTGGGAGTAGGAGACAGGGAATGTTGATTTGTAGCATTTGTATGACACATCTTGAGTTGTAACTGCTGGTGTAGCACTAGCTAATTGAATGTTCCCTCAAAACCAAAACCAGTGTACATCATGTTTTTATTGACATGGCCCTTTATCTGTTCTTCCATCAACCCATCACCAGCATGATCTCACTGTATTCATAGTAGAATATGCATATTCATTTTCACAGTTCATATTAACCCGCAGACTATCATTCCCACATTCCAAATCCCACAAAATGACATCACAACTCATGTGGAAAACTGTCACTTCAGGCATGTTCCATAAAATGGATGGTAGTCACTTCCCAGTAATGAACAATAGGTAGACCTGGCATTTAAGTATTTCACATTGAAGTGTCCCATTTCCAAAACCACTAAATATATGCTTTCACCCACAGGGGATATACTACAACTAGATAATCCATTGCCCTCTGTGTGACATATTCTTTGAAGGTGTTCAAATGAGAAGCTCCCACAAAACACATCAGTGAATTAAATCTATATTACAAGATGCCAGTGCTTCAAAATAATTTCTTGATGTCATTATACAAATTAAAGAAAGCGCCAAATGGTCCGATTGTGAAACAGAAATTGGCTTTTCTAAAAGTGCCCCCCTTTGATGTTCTATGTTCATTTGCAAATGAAGAAGGCCAAAGAAAAATATGGCCATAGGATAGGCAACAATCATATGGTACAGTCATTGTAGAATGCTAGCCATTCTTAATTTCCATTTGTGGTAATTGCAAAAGTGCATGAGTAAAAAGTGTAAAACATGTTAAGAACATATCTGCTGCCATCAGCCAATCCTGGACACATTCTATTTGTAACCCAAATGTAACAAAAGGAAATAATATAAGGATGCAAAGTATCCTAACCACAATTCACCTCAGGGTGATGTCTGCAGTTGTAAAAATAGTCTCTCAGTATTGATAGTGTTATGCACTGAGCCGAACCTCATACATATTTAGCAAAATGCAAGAGAAGTGAAGAACGGTTTACTTTCCTCCAAGGAGTTAGGTAAGGAGTCCAAGCAAAGCAAAAATAATGGGTGTCCCATAGAGGTCTAAGGGAGGAAAGAAGCAAAAAGATAATCTTTCCTAAATCAGCTGCTGGCTTAAAATAAAATATTAGTTTTCTATTTAGTGTGTATTGATTAATCTAGCTTTCAAGCATGTTATGCATAGCTATTATAATTAACCAATATAATGATACACACGGCCTTATTCATAGAAACGTTTATAATGGCAAACACTGTTGGAAAATGCTCTGTGAATAAGGGACTCAGTTTCTTAACTTTGGAAAAACGAAGGTAAGGGGCTGTCCAGCAGAAATTCAAACTTGCTAAATACAGGCTGGCCCCATGTCAGACGTGAGTGCTTAACACATGAATTAGGAAGGCAAGTTTCTCTTCTGGGATTACCACTGCTCCTATTTTCACATGTATAAACAGTTTGACACGCGCCAATCATAATGCCATTCTTGGATTGTAAATGTAAAACAATGCAAACACAATTTAAAACACAGAATCCTTTACAATACCTCTTCTCAGAACCACATTTCGGACTGTCATATCGATCTCAAAGCCCCACTTGTCATATTCCACCACAGTCCAATAATCTATCCCTTGTAAGCCTCCTGACACCTGCCCCAAAATATGACGATACCCAGCTAAACATGAGATCTTCCTTCTAGTTCAAAAATGTTCAAAATCATCGTTTAACCAAAGTCGGTGCATATTTAATTTGGGGAGATAAAATAAGGAACACATGGAGGAAATTGAGTAAATGAGATAAATGCCTGTTTGGACTCAGTATCAGACTACTCATTCTCTTTATCTTCATAATTGGAAGTGCCCTAATAAAGGTTCTAAGGATTGAACTTTTGGTGTTCGAAACTTTGGTGGTAGCATTTTTAGACGCAATGGTTCATGCAAACCATTAGATTCGGTAAAAAACAACCAATACCCTAATAAATGCAGCAAAAAATTGCTAAAATGTGCTCACTCAAAGTCTGTATTTTACACTTCCATAAATTCACCCAACAAAAGGCATTCACCTTAAAAGAGGGGCCTGTTAAATGGGCAAATATTAATGCCCTTTAGACCCATAAAAATGCAAAGATGTTACGCTCTTTTAATTCTACCCAATTAGTAGTAATAGAAATAAAACATGTACAGTTCTCCCAATGCCCAAGTAGACTGGTGACCAGGCACCCGCCTCCAATTACACTGGCAGAATTAATCTGTGTGTGTGTTATTACCAGGCATGTACTTATACGTACAATGGTAGAGACAGCTTGGTTTCACAGCATTTGCACATAAACCTCCACTTAACAAGATAGAAGAAGAAGTATGACTCTGCATCAGAATTGGTGTGGCCACAAATGTGCTATTTGCAACTTCATTAAGATGTGAGAGTGGTGGGATTGCATAAGCACCTTGTATATACATGCAAGGATGTTATGAATTGCCACCTGGCAAGTAATTCCATCTCCTAAAGGGTAATCTGATTATCAGATTTCCTTCTCATGAGCTTCATTCCAAAAACATAGGGCCTCATCACGAGTTGGGCGGTAACGCTGGCGCTAATAGTGCTGGCATTATTAGCCCTACTGCCAAACCCACCGGCGCTGTTAGCACCGGATCATGGGTTTGGCAGAACGGGAAATCCCCATTCCCCATTGAGCCCATTCGGGAATGCCCCATTCCCCATTGGGCTCAATGGGGAAATTTTGCGCTTTTACCGTCGGTGGATTTCCCGCCGGCGGTAAACTGGTTGAAAATCGGCAAAATCTCTGCAGATTTTCCCCCAGCTCAGAGCTGGAGGGAAATCAGCTGAAGCCGTGATTTGGCAGACCCTTAAATCCAGCGGTAACAGCGCTACCGCTCGATTTAAGGGCTACCGCCAAACTCGTGATGAGCCTCATAGTGTATACTTGTGCCTTGATGCAAAAGTATCTTGATCTGCAACAACTCTTCTACCAGAGGTACAGAGCGGGTTCAGAGGTCACAAGTGCCCATTTGACAGCTGCAATGAGAGCCAGGTCTCTTCAGCACAGGGGCTGAATTTAAGCTGTGCACCCCTGTACCAAAACTATGAAGATTATAAGCAGCCATGCTGGTAACAATTTAAACTCCATAAATTAGGTATGCCTAGGTAAGACATGGTGCATGGTACTACATGATCATTGTGGCCACATACAATTGGTATCATAAATATGTCAGCTCTTGTGAGCCAGCTGTGCAAGGTGATGTGTATTTTGCCCAGAAAGGCTGATACTGCCAGAAATGACAGGACAGGAACCTGAATGACAATGCCTCTTCTTTGATGTACTTTTAAGGTAGGTAACACCCTCCTCCAGAGACAGACGTACAACAGGCAGCTGTCCTGGACACAGGCATCAAAGGACCATACCTATTCAAAGGGACCAACGCCACACCATGGTGCTGCATTTCTAAATGTCTTGATCCTAGTGAGAAGGGAAGGTGGAGAGTTTAATGTAGACAGGAGATCGCAATATAGCAGAGGACAACTTCCACCATCTTCTTCCTCTCTGCATCTCTCTCTCCTTCCTGTACCCTCAGCTTCCTCTAGAGCATAACAGTTTGGTTGTGAGGTCAGAAGGGCAATGTCCATGGCCCTCATTACGACCCTGGCGGATTTTTTCCGCCATCGGCGGACTTTTCCGCCATGGCGCAAAGTCCCTTTACGCCATGGCGGATGGCGGACTTACCGCCCCATTCCGAGGTTGGCGGGGCGGTAAGTCCCCATTGACCCATTTACCCTTCCCCATTCCCATTTCGGCCCCATAGGGCTCAATGGGAGTGGGGAAGGTGTTAATTACGCCACCGTACACTACGGTGGCGTAATTAACACCGAGGTCCCATAGCGCCATGGATTTTTACGCCCGCAAAAAGCGGGCGGAAAAGTGACCATGGCGCTCTGGGAACTCGTAGTTGGCGGTAAGGGGTCGGCGCAGCTAACGCTGGCGTAAACCCCTTACCGCCAGGGTCGTAATGAGGCCCCATGTCTTTAAAGAATGTGGATTGAACCACTAAAAGAGGCTAGATTCAGTCAAATCACCTGTGAACATTTACCTTTAAGAGAAGGGAACTCCCACCACTCCTTTCAATTATCCTGTGGACTTGAACCCTTGTAGTAGATTTTGTCTGGACCCAACTAGGAGAGCAGCCCCTTGTAGAGCCCTCCAGTTGTGAGTTGAAGAAATGTGTTCCAGGGCAGAGGCAAGCACTGTCCCCTTATCCATTCCCAGGAAGCATTGTGGTGAACCTGCTGATGGAAAAATGCCTGCTGCTCTACCAGCAACAGTGGGACCCGCAGGCTCACTATGGTAAATGACCCCTGCAGCTGGGTGCCAACCTCCCCCATGCTTGGGAACCTGATAACAAGGATCCATCTTGTCCCTGAGCCCATGGAGTGGGACTCACAGAAACATGAGAAGTAACCTACTGCTGGAGCAATACCTGCCCCTCTGCCAGCCATAGATTCACCCAGGACCTCACTGGGATGAAGGACCCCTGCAGTTGTGTGCCCGCCTCCCACATATTTCATGAGAAACAGAGTCATCTTGTCCCGGAGACCCCTGGATTGGGACTCACAACACCATGACTGCCAAGGCAGCATTGAAATGCCTGGAGCCGTGTTTCAAGAACCATTAGACACATTTGAACCCCCAGTACCCTCCAGTGCTGCCTTCTGCACTCTCCCAATAATCACATTTCTTGCCAGAGTGTCTGATTTGGTGCTGCCAGACCACAAAGAACCACATAAGAAGTTACCAATGACTGCTAATTGCCGCATTTTCCTATTTTTGGAACTAGAGACTTTTGCACCCAAGAACATGTTTGATTTAAGTATATATTTTTGTATAGAACCTTGATTTGACATTCATTTATTTTGGAATGTTATACTTCACTGTTTGGGTTGCTGATGAACCACAATTACACACCTTTTGAGAGTAGAACCTTCCCTCTGCCCACTTTACCCCAAAAGGTGAAATAAATATATCTCTTAACTGTGCCTGCTTTACCCTTATTATTGTGTTGGCTATTGGTTTATAGTAGTGTGAGTTCTGAGTAGGCGCTTAAGCCTTTGCTCATCCTTGCATTCCTGCAGAGAAGAAGACAATTCATCATGAAGGGAATTCAGGGGATTCCCTGCTTAGTCAAGAAAAAAGTCACCCAGTAGGCAACCCTGATCACAGTCCTTCAAACAATAAATATGTCCAGCTCACATGCACAGGGTTATGATGTAGCCTATGGAGTTTCTTTTCTTATAATACATATGTTCACAGCAGATGGAAGGCAAGCACAAACATGTAAATCAGAGCCATATGATATAATATATGTAAATGCATTCCGGTTGATATACACTGGTATAAATCCCAGGCACACCAGGAGACAACCGGATATCCGCCTTCTCTAATGCCTGGGTACGAAAAATTCATAGAATGATGGGATACATTTACACATATATACTAAAGAGAAGGAAAAAAACATATTTGAAGAAACACTGTCTGTGTCCTCCTTCTCCTCAGATCTGAAAACCTACAGGGTCCTGAAAAAATGGGTGGCACAGTCTGTGAACAAATATATATATATTCAAGCGCTCAGTGCAGCGCAAAATGCGTTGTGTCGCAGGACGTGCCCCACAGCGTTCTGCCGCTGTTTTTTTTTGTTGCTATCCTTTTGTTTTGTTATTATATGAATAAACTCGTATCTATTATTGTCATGATCTCTGCTTCGAAAAGATCAGGACTTGCCCGACTCCCTTGGAAGCAGACCCATAACCCCGGTTCCGAGTGCCAGCCAGTCCCAATTGGGACCTTTTGGACCCTGTCCTGGCGCCAGTGGCACCAGGCTCATAAAGATGCCCAGTCCCAGCGCTGGAAGCGCCGGGCTCATAATGCTTGGGTGGACTTACCTGCAGCAGACCATGCTGCTTACTTACCTGCCAGTTGAACCCCTGATCCTCTTCTGTTTGGGACTACTTTTCCTGTTGGGTGGGGCAGGAGCCACTCCATAGGTTCAGAATACTGGAACTCTTCTGGAAAGCAGGAACTCTTTTCTTACCTAGGCGTGGCTGTGGAAGGAGACACCTAAGCACTACAGGAGGCTATTTAAACCACACCCGATGGATGAATCTTGCTTTGTGTTATTCTGCATTCTCTGCAGCAGAACGCTCATCGTGTCTTCTGCTTCTGATCCTGGGCCTAAGGGAACAAAGGCTTACCATCCTGGAATCCAGTCTTCAGCAGCACCTCTAAAGACAAAGAAAGAACAGGTTAGCACTACGGTCTTCAGTGGCAGCGCATCTCTTACCTGGTCCATCGGCTGTCACCAACGCCTCGCGCTGCATTCCGGCATCTGAAAGACAAAGGCTTACCTACTCTTCGCATGCTCCGGAGGTCTTTGCACTGCATTTCGGCATCTGAAAGACAAAAGCTTACCAGCTCTTCGTACGCTCCGGAGGCCTTCGGCGCTGCATCCCGCATCTGAAAGACAAAAGAAGGTGCGTTTAAAGACATTGGGCAACTTTATTACTCACGTGCCATTACTCCTTCCCACGCCGAATCCAGTGGGTATTCCAGGACCCTTCAGCTTCTCTAAAGCTCCGAACTTGTACCTGCAAGATAAAAGGGACAGTTAGTGCGCATCGTGAAGCAGGCTACAAGCGCTTACTTACGTGCTTCCAGGCGCTTCTATTCCTCACGCGGGTTCGATCCTCAACTCTCATCAGCCCGCCATCCGCCATCGCCGGAACCCTGCAAAACAAGAGATATCATTACAAAAGACTTTTAAGACATTTGAAGTGCCCAGAACTTACCGTTCGTGCAGTTAACGACGGACAGCAGTCCTCTGAGGTCAAGAGGCCTGCACCCTTATCCAGTGAAGAAACTGGTTACGGCACCCTGCCCCGAGGCAGATGGAGAGCTCGGCGTTCACTTACCTAAGGTGAGGGCGTTAACCTTTGGGGTTCTACAGGAGAAGAGAAAGGGAAGAGGAGAGAGGCACCCAATAACCCCAGTTCATTAATCCCATATTTTCTATCTGCAGACATCTTACTCTTCGAGTCAGACATACAGTGCACAGAGGTCCAGCCCAAAGAGCCAACCGTGTGTTACACATCACCTTTGAAGATACGGCATTCACCCAGTCAAGACCGGCGCCTCTGCGGGAATCAGGTGAGCGTTACAGAACACAAAGCCTACCGCAAAACTCCCACCCAGGCGCTATGGAAACCTCGGATACCGACCAGCTAGCCCAGTTACTTGGGGAACTAAGAGCAGAAGTGCATGCAGCCCGTCAGGAGACGAATGCTCTAAGAAGGAACTGATTATTTCCAAGGAGCGAACAGACGATCTCGCTAGACAATTGCTACAGTCACAAGCCGGACAAACTCCGTTACCCGCATCAGGGGCAAATCTTCCTTCAACATCCTCTACGAACCCAGTGCAGATCAACCTACCTGGGAATGTACCTCTGGCTCCGCCCGAACGATTTTCTGGTGACCCAAAGAGGTTTGCAGTATTTATTAATCAGTGCCGGTTGCACTTCTTATGCCGGCCAGCAGCCTTTCCAACTGATCAACCTAAGGTAGCTTTCGTGCTTTCGTACCTTAGTGGCAATGCGGCAGACTGGTCGATCCCTCTAGTTAATCAAGATGATCCGGTTCTCCATGATTTTCAAGCTTTTGAGCTCAGTATGGAAAAACTGTTTGCAAGACATTCACAGGGGCAGGCCTTGGACAATGAGCTCCTTTCATTGCGACAGGGTAATCAAGACCTTTTGGCTTATATTGCGCCTTTCAACAGACTGATAGTGGAAACTCGAAGGCCTGAGGACAAAAGGATTACGCTGTTTTATAGAGGTCTACGTGGAGAGCTCAAAGATGTGTTAGCCCAAGTAGTGAATCCCCCGCAAGACTGTTCGGACTATATTGACTTAGTCGTTCAAATTGACCACAGACTGCAGAACAGGAAGGCCGATCGTTCCAAGTTTGATGCTCGAGTATTTTCCAAACCACCAACTCCTACCAAAGGAGTAGACTCCGGGGAACCCATGCAAATAGGGGGCCTGAAAGGACCACTAACACAAAAGGAGCGGGAAAGGAGAAAACAGCTGCAATTATGCCTCTATTGCGTAAACTCGGTGCACTTTCTTCGAGACTGTCCGGTGAAACCAGCCAAGAAGGCAGTAGGAGCTGCAGTTACCAGGGTCACAAACTCTGAGCAGGGAAACGACCTCGCCCGACAAGAATAGAGGTCCTCTTGCCGAGCGTTAAAACCAGTTCAGTGACCTCGCATTTCGTGATACCTATGGTCCTCATTAGCCCTGAACATCCGGATCGATTACATGCGATTGAAGCTTACGTCGACAGCGGTGCCATCGGCAATTATGTGGATCATGAAATGGTTTTGAGGATGAATCTGACTCTTTGTCCAAAGGCTGTAAAGGACGTCATTACTACGGTGGATGGTACGGAGATAGCCTCCGGACCAGTAACGCATACCACCCAAGAAGTGACGCTAGTAAGTCAAGATGGACACCATGAGAAGATCGTGTTCGATGTGATCAAGGCCCCTCAGTTCCAGATTATTCTAGGAATTCCTTGGTTAGAGAAGCACAATCCTCAGATCGATTGGCGAGCAAGAACGGTTCAGTTTCCAGAATGTGTCTCTACTTGTCACCCTCGACCTGGTGTTGCACTGGCAGCAATTTCCTCGGAGGCTCCCCAGTTACCTCCTGAATACCTAGAATTCCAAGATGTTTTCCGGAAGGATCAGGCTAACTGTCTACCTCCTCATAGGTCTTATGACTGCCAGATAGACCTGATACCTGGATCTACTCCTCCTTGTAGTAGAATGTATGCCCTCACCGAGCCTGGGAATCTTCACCTCCGACAATACCTGGATCAATACCTAGCGAATGGGTTTATTCGTCCTTCCAAGTCCCCTGCTTCCTCAGCTTTGTTCTTCGTTCCAAAAAAAGAAGGGGACCTTAGAACTTGTATAGATTATCGCGCCCTGAACCAGATCACCGTTAAGAATAGATATCCGTTACATTTGATCCCTGAACTCCTGGACCAAGTCAGAAAAGCATGCATATATACAAAGCTGGATCTTAGAGGAGCCTACCACTTGGTACGAGTAAAATAGGGCGATGAATGGAAGACGGCCTTCCGCACCAAGTATGGGCTATTTGAATATCAGGTCATGCCCTTCGGACTTTGCAATGCCCCGGCCGCCTTTCAATATTTTATGAACGATGTCCTCAGAGAGCTCATAGATGTGTGTGTTGTTGTTTACATTGACGACATCCTCGTTTATTCTTCATCGGAAACTGAACATCGGAAACACGTGAAAATGGTCCTCGAGAGATTGCGTCAACACAAACTTTTCGCTAAGTTGGAAAAATGTGTTTTCAACGTGACTGAAGTTGAATTCTTGGGATTCATATTATCACCTAGCGGAGTGCGTATGGATTCAAAGAAGGTCGATGCAATTCTCAAATGGCCATCGCCATCCTCCATAAAAGGTGTTCAAAGCATGTTAGGCTTCGCTAACTTTTATCACAGGTTTATCCCCGAATTCTCTCGAATAGTCCAGCCCATCACCGCCTTGTTAAAGAAAAACAAACGTTTTGAATGGTCTACCAAGGCGGAACAAGCTTTCCAGAATTTGAAGACTAGATTTATCTCTGCACCGATCTTAAAACATCCTCGCCCAGAACTCCCCTACATCGTTGAAACTGATGCTTCGAGCGTTGCCATGGGGGCAGTTCTATCACAAAAGGACCCAGTAACCAATCAGTTGCATCCCGTGGCATTTTGGTCCTGCAAATTCTCGCCTCCTGAAATCAATTACACTATTACTGATAAGGAACTTCTAGCTATCAAGTCCGCCTTAAAGGCTTGGCGGCATTATCTTCTGGGGGCCCGACACACCGTTACTGTGATTACAGATCACCGAAACCTGCAATATTTGAAAACCGCAAAAGCTCAATCCTCTAGGCAACTCCGTTGGGCACTATTCTTTGCCGAGTTTGACTTCATAATTACCTATCGACCTGGTACAAAAAACGCTAAAGCTGATGCCCTTTCTCGGATGGGAGTGGAAGAACATTTGATCAATCCTAAACCTGTACCTATCATTCCCGAACAAAGAATTCTAGGTGTAATCGCCACACAATTCATAGAGGAAGTTAAGGATAAAGCCAGGCTACTGGTAACTCCAGCAGACATACAGAATTGGCATCTGCAGGGAAAGGACTTTACGGTGAAGGACAACCTATTATATTTCCAAGAACGGTTATACCTGCCCAGCACAGATTTACAGAAAAAGGTAATCTCTTGTTATCACGATTCTTTAATGGAAGGACATCCCGGTATGACCAAGACCTCGGAAAAGATCAAGCGCTACTTCTGGTGGCCGTCTTGGAAAAAAGATATCAGAGACTTTATAATGTCCTGTGGAGTATGCGCCCAAAACAAGAGTCAAAAGGAAAAACCAGCCGGCCTCTTACGCCCTATTGACATCCCGCCTTGCCCTTGGCATACGCTTTCTATGGACTTCATCACCGATCTACCTCCATGCTGCGGATACAATACGATCCTAGTAATCGTGGACCTATTCTCCAAGATGGCGCATTTCATTCCACTCAAAGGCTTACCAACAGCAGCAACTCTGGCCCGAGAATTTCTCGAAACCATCGTCCGACTGCACGGTTTTCCTTCAGTTCTAATTTCGGATCGAGGTAGTCAATTTATTTCTCATTTTTGGCGAAGTTGCTGTCGGTCGGCTCAAATTGATGTGAGACTTTCGACCAGCCACCACCCTCAAACCGACGGACAAACCGAGAGGACCAATCAAACTCTGGAACAGTATTTGCGCTGCATGCTACAACAAACTGAAAAAACTTGGAAAGATATCCTTTGGATAGCCGAATATGCCTACAATAACTCTGTCCACTCGGGAACTGGGAAGACCCCATTTTTTCTTTTATACGGTAGTCACCCTCGAACCTCGGAGTTGGATCCACTCCAAGATCTTGGAACACCAGCAGTAGACCACCTGCATTCTACAATCACCCAAGCCTTTAAGGAAGCCGTTTCTCACCTTCAAAGGGCTAAAGAACAATACAAGAAAGGAGCAGACCCACATCGGAAGGAAGCCCCCCAATATCAAGTAGGAGATCAAGTCTGGTTATCCACCAAATATCTACCTCTAAAAGGACCACGCACATTCAACCCAAGATACCTTGGTCCCTATTCCATCACTACCATAGTAAATCCAGTAGCGGTCAAGTTGGACTTGCCCCCTCACATGAAGATACATCCGGTCTTCCACGTCTCTCTATTAAAACACGTGCAACCTCAAACCCGACTAACTACATCTCCAAAACCTATTCTAGTTGATGGAGAACTCGGGTTTGAAGTCAAAAGCATCCTGGATTCCAAGATCTCCAAATCTAAACTATTTTACCTGATTGACTGGAAAGGCTACGGTCCCCAAGAAAGATCCTGGGAACCTGCAGAATATGTCCACACGCCTCGTCTAATCAAAAGATTTCATCGAACATTTCCTAACAAGCCCAAACCCCCGGAGAAGCCCGGTTTGGGAGGGGCCTTGAGGGGGGGTGCTGTCATGATCTCTGCTTCCAAAAGATCAGGACTTGCCCGACTCCCTTGGAAGCAGACCCATAACCCCGGTTCCGAGTGCCAGCCAGTCCCAATTGGGACCTTTTGGACCCTGTCCTGGCGCCAGTGGCACCAGGCTCATAAAGATGCCCAGTCCCAGCGCTGGAAGCGCCGGGCTCATAATGCTTGGGTGGACTTACCTGCAGCAGACCATGCTGCTTACTTACCTGCCAGTTGAACCCCTGATCCTCTTCTGTTTGGGACTACTTTTCCTGTTGGGTGGGGCAGGAGCCACTCCCTAGGTTCAGAATACTGGAACTCTTCTGGAAAGCAGGAACTCTTTTCTTACCTAGGCGTGGCTGTGGAAGGAGACACCTAAGCACTACAGGAGGCTATTTAAACCACACCCGATGGATGAATCTTGCTTTGTGTTATTCTGCATTCTCTGCAGCAGAACGCTCATCGTGTCTTCTGCTTCTGATCCTGGGCCTAAGGGAACAAAGGCTTACCATCCTGGAATCCAGTCTTCAGCAGCACCTGTAAAGACAAAGAAAGAACAGGTTAGCACTACGGTCTTCAGTGGCAGCGCATCTCTTACCTGGTCCATCGGCTGTCACCAACGCCTCGCGCTGCATTCCGGCATCTGAAAGACAAAGGCTTACCTACTCTTCGCATGCTCCGGAGGTCTTCGCACTGCATTCCGGCATCTGAAAGACAAAAGCTTACTAGCTCTTCGCACGCTCCGGAGGCCTTCGGCGCTGCATCCCGCATCTGAAAGACAAAAGAAGGTGCGTTGAAAGACATTGGGCAACTTTATTACTCACGTGCCATTACTCCTTCCCACGCCGAATCCAGTGGGTATTCCAGGACCCTTCAGCTTCTCTAAAGCTCCGAACTTGTACCTGCAAGATAAAAGGGACAGTTAGTGCGCATCGTGAAGCAGGCTACAAGCGCTTACTTACGTGCTTCCAGGCGCTTCTATTCCTCACGCGGGTTCGATCCTCAACTCTCATCAGCCCGCCATCTGCCATCGCCGGAACCCTGCAAAACAAGAGATATCATTACAAAAGACTTTTAAGACATTTGAAGTGCCCAGAACTTACCGTTCGTGCAGTTAACGACGGACAGCAGTCCTCTGAGGTCAAGAGGCCTGCACCCTTATCCAGTGAAGAAACTGGTTACGGCACCCTGCCCCGAGGCAGATGGAGAGCTCGGCGTTCACTTACCTAAGGTGAGGGCGTTAACCTTTGGGGTTCTACAGGAGAAGAGAAAGGGAAGAGGAGAGAGGCATCCAATAACCCCAGTTCATTAATCCCATATTTTCTATCTGCAGACATCTTACTCTTCGAGTCAGACATACAGTGCACAGAGGTCCAGCCCAAAGAGCCAACCGTGTGTTACACATCACCTTTGAAGATACGGCATTCACCCAGTCAAGACCGGCGCCTCTGCGGGAATCAGGTGAGCGTTACAATTATGATGTGAGTTTTATATTCTTTGCCTTGGAGATGTCCGCTAGCCCGCGTTTATATATATAAACACAATAGGAAAAACAAACATATGCAACTGCAAACATATGCAACATATGCAAGACCTCCCATTTGCATCCTAATTGGCATGAGGGCAGTTGCATATGTGTTTATCCTATTGTGTTTATTGCATGGCCTGCGGTAGTGGCCATGTAGTTATGGTTAAGTTTCTAAACCCATAGGAAGATAACTTTTTGAGCGGCTTATAACTTTGCTCGCCCTGGATGAATCACCATACTTTGCAAAAAAAGTATATGGCCCACTCTGAATTGGGGCAAAGTTATAGGGGGGGGGGCCCAAATAAATGTTTTTTCTAGGACAGATTTTCACCAAATTTGCAGCAGGAGTGGCGGCTTGGTCCAGAAAGCGTGCTTTTGTAAATTTGATGAAAATAAGTAAAAAAACATTTGTGATATCTTGTTCCGCTCTGCGGAGCTATTTCCAGGTTCGCTCCGCGGCCCGGACACTTATTGGCCCGGAAGGCCATGTCATGTCCGCGGACATCCAAAGCACACGCTGATTGGCTAGAGGGAAGCGTGATGTGTGTCATATTTTTCTGAAACGCCCACCATGTTGTATCCTTACATTACTCAAAACTCTAATAAGGTAGCATTCATTTTTGTACTATCCAAAATTACAAGATTATAAATAGTGTACTTCTATTTTGCATGCTGCAGTCATTGCCTATGTTTATATATGATTAGGTTTCTGTATTAACAACACTCCAATACAATGATTTTAGATGAGTACATTCTTTAATAGATTGACATCTTGTTACCAACAATGTAAACACAGTTCCTTGTAGGGATTTTTCATCAAAATGTATTTCACATGTGATGTCATCAGTGATGTCATCTTTGATGTCCTGGGTGTTAGTCTTAGCAGTGCACGGTGGTGGCGCAAGTTATGGTTGCTTAGCTTACCATAACTGGCACATTTCTGGGTTTGTTTTCGGTTTTAATTGTAACCATAACGTCCCTTTAACAAAGGTTGTTCATTGAATATATATATATATATATATATATATATATATATATATATATATATATATATATATATATATATATATGTGTGTGTGTGTGTGTGTGTGTGAGATTGAGGAAGTATAAATGCTAATGTATATTGTTTGTTAAGTGTTTTTGGACCTATCTTGTGTAAACTATTATGTCTATTTGTTAGACTTTTTATGTTTTTCTTGCCATGAGCAAGCCATTATTAATTGAAGTTTTTAATGTTTCTAACATCACACACTGTACCGTCCATTTTTACAGGACCCTGTGTGTTTTCGGCTCTGGGGAGTTAAAAGACACAGGGCCTCATTACGACTCAGGCGGTAAGGGGTTTACGGCGGCGTAAACAGCGCCGACCCTTACCGCCTGATTCCGAGGTCCCTTAGCGCCATGGAGGTTTTAACACCTGCTTTTAGCAGGTGTTAAAATCCATGGCGCTAAGGGACCTTGATGTTAATTACGCCACCGTAATTTACGGTGGCGTAATTAACGCCTTCCCTACTCCCATTATGCCCTATGGGGCAAAAATGGGAATGGGGAAGGGTAAATGGGGATTGGGGACTTACCGCCCCGCCAACCTCGGAATGGGGCGGTAAGTCCGCCAACCACCATGGCGTAAATGTAGTTTACGCCATGGTGGTAAAGGTACGACCCAGGCGGTAACTTACCGCCTGGGTCGTAATGAGGCCCACAGACATTATTTTTTCAAATATATATTTTCCCCTTCTTTTTAATATATATGTGTAAATGCATTACATTATACTATTTTACAAACTTCATCTCACTGATGGTATGTTATGTTATGTGAAAGGTTCTTATACAACACACTGTTATCACCTGCGTGGTATCTTGACGCTCTGGCAGATTTGTAATGCAAGGAGGGTAAGGGATAGTTAGTAAGATCCAGCAGGGAAAAAGAGCAAGAGAGCTGTGATGTGCTGTTGGCAGCTACAGTTCGGGTACACCGTTCACTGAGCGAAGGTGTGATTTTTTGGTTGGTGCCCACCATGTGGTGTTGAGCGAGATTATGGGCCTCATTCCGAGTTTGGAGGTAAGCACGCCGCTATTTGCGGCATGGCTGTCTCCAAACTCGTTCCGATTTCGCCCTGGTGAATGGAGCAATTACTCTTCCATTCCAAGGTTGGCAGGACTGGTAATTCCCCATTCACCAGGGCCCTTCCCCATTCCCATTTGAGCCCCCATAGGGGTCAATGGGAATGGGGAAGGCACTAATAACGGTACCGTAAATTACAGTACCGTTATTAGCTCTGAAGTCCCTTTGCGGGTCCCGTCCTTAACGCCTGCTAAAAGCAGGCATTATGGAAGGACCCGCAAAGGGAACTCGTAGTAGGGCGGTAAGGGTTTAACGGCACCGGTCTCATTACTGGTGACCGTTAACCCTTACCGCCCTACTTGTAATGAGGCCCTATGTGTGGTTTGTTTCATTGTTGTGTTGTTGTTAAGTACCTGTGGTGTGTGGTGCTGTAGACATATGGTTGTGTTTAGTTCAGAGTTTGAGAGGTGTATGCAGATGTGTGAGTTTTTAGTATGGTTTGTTAGTGGCAGTACATTTTCTGACCCTGCTGTTCGGACTAAATATGATCAATATTCATTCCCCTGTCGATCATTCTAGACATGTCTATTCTGATAGCTAAAGAAACTGCAATACCAGCTTTTGGCTGCAGGTAAAACCTCTACTTGACCTTCAAATTAGGAATTCAGCTGTGCAGTGATGTGGTTGAAAAGTGGAGATAACAGAAGTACTGCCACTTTAACGCAGTTTCTACTGAAGCCCAGAATTCGTAAAGAGGCGCAATGTATTAAGTGTCTCCTTTTCAGGGAGAAAAGGAGACACATGCTGTACCTTCAGCACTGCTCCTGAAGTCATATAAAATGTTCCCTTTAACATCCCTAAATGTGGATCACAGCTTCATCTATCTACTAAGTTTAACAGTAAACGACCTGCATTCAAATGCAAAATGTTCACATGTGGCTACAGGTTTAGTCATCGACTTTATGCCGAGCACTCCTAAAAAACATGCCTATTTTTTATATTTGGTTACATCCTAGATTCTGCTTCGGTCCTCAGTTTTGTAAGACATAATATTTCAAAAACACCTTTCTGAAAACTTCACTTTGTTAAATCTTATTAATATTAGAGGCTGGAGCAGTCATTATTGAGCTGTCATCTTATTCTGCAGAACATAAATTTCAACAAATGTCTGTAGCATTAAGAAATGTCTTTATTAAAACCACCTTTCTTTGAGGTTGTATTAAATCGGCATGTGCTTTTTTTCCATTCACTGAATGCAATTCGTCCTAATGTCACCATAGTTGGTCACTAACGTAATTACTTTGCCTCTACACTTTGATGTCTAATCCCAAATGCAGTTACATATTTTATATTTCAAAAAGTGGATGAGATTCAAGGTCATGCACATAAACAGCGGGATAAGTGCAAGTGTCAGTACCGCCTTGTGGAACCTGAGCATGGTTCTCTTGTGCTTTGATCATTCGACTGTTTAAAATAAAATGCAGGATTTTAAGCAGCATGCTCTGCATATTTTCACTTTGAAGATAGACTTTCCTCCTGTCCTAAACATCATTTTCCTATTTTATAATATCACTCTCTGAATCATGCTCTGATGGTAGTATTGGATATTCTGCTATGATAATGCCATGTTGTTTGCCATAGCTATCATTCTGCTAACCTAGTAAAGCTATGGGACAGATTCCACTGGAGATGCTGTGCAGTGCTGTACGGCTTGTGCAAAGGTGGATTAATTGCAACGTGTCAACTTGCAAACTTGCACACAGCGGCACAGTTAATATCGGTAAAACACATTTTCTAAGCCATTGATGTGCACTTTTGATACACATTTGCAAACAGTTGTGTTTATTTCTGGCTACAGTGCCTGCTGCGCAAAGGAAATGGTGCAAAGTCTTTGTACTAACCCTAAGAGTGTGTTGCGTGAACATTAAGCATTTCAACGTGATTCAACAAAAAAGGGTGATGCTAAACCCAATCGCACATAAGGCCACATGTAATCCTTGGCACAGCCAGAGCACTTTGCCTGCCCAGGCAACCACTGGGCCATGGATCAGCTGAACAATACAGCAAGCGAGTAAATCCACATACCGGCTACCATAGGGGAAAAGACCCATCAAATATCGTACTAGTGGCGACGATTGTAGGCCTCATAAAAAGGACCTGAATTTTGGACAATTTGGTGCTACCTTCAATGGGTGAGAAAATGGCTATTTTAGGGTTTTTACTCAATGTACCCTCTGCCACTACCCACTGTCCCTCTAGGATATGGGTACGTTCCTAATTGTTGGTGTACGGGGGACGGATCTCAAGTAGGGAAGACCTGACGTACACTATCACGTCAATTGTGATTTTCCCCTCACCTGTCTCAATGCTTAATCAATTAACAGCATTCGGCACGAGTTATCATTTGTATCAAAAATTCGTGTTTATTCTTTAATTATTTTCATTTGAAAAAAACTCTCATAAATTGTACACAATAATCATACTCATATAAAAAAAAACTCATCAGTAATCATCACAAGCATTCTAAAAAAATAATTGTGCATAGGGGTAAGTACACAGTGACTGCAAAACATATCTGGTACACTGTTTTCTTCATGTAAGTCTAAACAACTTATTTTGTTATTTTCATTGGGAAAACAACAATTCCCACATCTGTATCTGTTCCTCCACCACAGGAGGTGAAATGACAAGAGATGACCTAGTGAAATAGTTGGCCTATGGTAACTTTATACAGACATACAGATACTGTGGAGTGAGGACCTCAATGTTGCAGTGTCCTCTGTGAAACAATAGATGGGAGGACTAGACAAAGGTCTATTCTCTAGACATCTGTCGACATGTGTTTTGGCCTCTTTACTAAGATACACCTTTTCCTGGCGTACATTTAATGTACTCCTGGCACATTTCTGGAGTTTTCTTTTGTTTAACTTGTAACCATAATGTCCCTTTAACAATGTTTTTTCACTGAATTTGATAGGTTTTTATGTGTGCACTTTAACCATAACGGCCCTTTAACAAAGGTTTTTCACTGAATTATTTTTATTAATGCAACTTAACCCTAATGTCCCCTTAACAAAGTTGTTTCACTGAATGTAAATATATATATATATATATATATATATATATATATATATATATATATATATATATATATTACATGGCCTTGTATTTATGGTTAAATTGCTGTTTCCATAGGAAGAGCACTTTTTGGGCGGCTTATAACTTCGCTCTCCCTGGACGAATCCTCACCAAACTTTGCAAAAAAAAGTATTTGGGACACTCCGAATTTTTTTGCAAAGTTTGGTGAGGATTGGTCCACGGGGGGCAAAGTTATAGGGGGGGTCCCAAAACTTTTTTTTTCCCATAGACTGAAAGGAAAACATGTTTTGCTTGCGTCTACAGCCCAAACCACTGGACGGATTTTCACCAAATTTGGACCAGGAGCAGCGGCTTGGTCCCGAAAGCGTGCTTTTGTAAATTTGGTGAAAATCCGTCCAGTAGTTTTTTTTAAAATGAACAAAAAGTAGGTAAAAAAAAAAGAGTGATATCTGTGTTCGGTCTGCGGACGGACTTTCCTGTTCGCTCCGTGGACAGTGTCCTGATTGGCCAATCGGCTTGCGTGATGTTCGCGGACATGCAACGTGTTCGCTGATTGGACGACGTGGAGCGTGAAGCACGTCAGATTTTCGGTAGCGCCAGCCATCTTGGATTTGCGGTCGTCCGCGGACAGCGCAGTGAAACTTTGTTCAAAATGTGTATTTAGTAGAGTGTGTTGGTGTGTAGGAGTGTTTGGGGAGGGTGGGAGTGCATGAGATTGGATGAAAGTTGTGTTTTTTATGTGTTAGATGTTCTTTTTGTGTTCGATTTGTCTGCGGACATCACAGGTGTTCTGAAATGTTCTAAATAAACTGAATGGGAGGTGTTCTGAGGACTCAATATGTGTCCATTTTGTTCGCAAGCAAACTGAAACTGTTCTAAGAACACTCGCAATGTCCTGAAATGTTCGCAAATAAACAAAATGGGGGTGTCCTGAGGACGCTGTCCGTATTGTTCGTTGTCAAGTTGAATATGTTCTAAGAACACTCGCGGTGTCCTGAATTGTTCACAAATACACAAAATGGGGGTGTTCTGAAGACGTTGTCGAACACTCGCTGTGTCCTGAAATGTTTGCAAATATGAATGGGGTTGTGGCTGACAAGTTGAATGTGTTCTAAGAACACTCGCGGTATCCTGAAATGTTCGCAAATAAACGAAATGGGGGTGTCCTGAGGACGCTGTCCGTATTGTTCTCTGTCAAGTTGAATGTGTTCTAAGAACACTTGCGGTGTCCTGAAATGTTCGCAAATAAAGAAAATGGGGGTGTCCTAAGGACGCTGTCCGTATTGTTCGTTGTCAAGTTGAATATGTTCTAAGAACACTCGCGGTGTCCTGAATTGTTCACAAATACACAAAATGGGGGTGTTCTGAAGACGTTGTCGAACACTCGCGGTGTCCTGAAATGTTCGCAAATAAACAAAATGGGGGTGTCCTGAGGACGCTGTCCGTATTGTTCTCTGTCAAGTTGAATGTGTTCTAAGAACACTTGCGGTGTCCTGAAATGTTCGCAAAAAAACAAAATTGGGGTGTCCTGAGGACGCTGTCGGTATGGTTCTCTGTCAAGTTGAATGTGTTCTAAGAACACTCGGGGTGTCCTGAGATGTTCGCAAATAAACAAGATGGTGGTGTTCTGAAGACGCTTCTAAGAACACTCGTGGTGTCCGGGGAATGTTCGTAGGGGGTGTCCTGAGGATGCTGTCCGTATTGTTCTCTGTCAAGTTGAATGTGTTCTAAGAACACTTGCGGTGTCCTGAAATGTTTGCAAATAAACAAAATGGGGGTGTTCTGAAGACGTTTCTAAGAACACTCCCGGTGTCCTGGAATGTTCGTAGGGGGTGTCTTGAAGGCGTAGTCCGTATTGTTCGCTGGCAAGTTGAATGTGTTCTAACAACACTCGCAGTGTCCTGAAATGTTCGCAAATAAACAAAATGGGGGTATCCTGAGGATGCTGTCCGTATTGTTCTTTGTCAAGTTGAATGTGTTCTAAGAACACTCGCGGTGTCCTGAAATGTTCGCAAATAAACAAAATGGGGGTGTTCTGAAGATGTTTCTAAGAACACTCCCGGAATGTTCATAGGGGGTGTCCTGAAGGCACAGTCCGTATTGTTCGCTGGCAAGTTGAATGTGTTCTAAGAACACTCGCAGTGTCCTGAAATGTTTGCAAATAAACAAAATGGGGGTGTCCTGAGGACGCTGTCCGTATTGTTCTCTGTCAAGTTGAATGTGTTCTTAGAACACTCATGGTGTCCTGAAATGTTCGCAAATAAAGAAAATGGGGGTGTTCTGAGAACACTGTCCGTATTGTTCGTTGTCAAGTTGAATGTGTTCTAAGAACACTCGCGGTGTCCTGAAATGTTCACAAATAAACAAAATGGGGGTGTTCTGAAGACGTTTCTAAGAACACTCTCTGTGTCCTGGAATGTTCATAGGGGGTGTCCTGAAGGCGTAGTCCGTATTGTTCGCTGGCAAGTTGAATGTGTTCTAAGAACACTTGCAGTGTCCTGAAATGTTTGCAAATAAACAAAATGGGGGTGTCCTGAGGACACTGTCCGTATTGTTCGTTGTCAAGTTGAAAGTGTTCTAAGAACTATCGCGTTGTTCTGAAATGTTCGTAAGGGGTGTCCTGAAAACGCTGTCCGTATTGTTCGCTGGCAAGTTGAAAGTGTTCTAAGAACACTCATAATGTCCGCGGACATTAAAGGTTTCCATAGACTATAGTTGAAATGTTTGACTCTATGGATGTGATATGCTGCGGTGGTTGTTGCCAGGGCATAGAGTCTTGGGTGCATGGCCATTTGGTTCCATACAGGGCCCCTCTTCACTTTCCATGGCAGCCTGCAGAAGGCAGAAAGAGAACCCTATAACCATATTACCATGAGCAAATGTTTCTTCCCTTTCAGATCTATCCTAATTTCCAATAACTTTACCACAAAGCCAGTCCCAGGTGAACATGGCCACTTTAATCCTATGTTTTGTCCCTTGTGGTCATGGACAGTAGCCAGATTGTCCGGATCATGACCTATTCCATGACACAGACAATCTGGCCACTACCCATGGCCACAGGCTACCCCTCAGTCACTAAAGGTATACCGCTATTTTTTGTAGCTACATTATGACACTTGTCAAATAATAGAACACTGGCACATTTGCAAAACCATGCTTGTAGGTGCTTGCCAATGCTCCTTACGCAAGTTTGCTGGAAATCCACCCATGTTTTATTTTTTTCAAAAGTGTCAAATGTATGCACATACAATCGTCATATAACCTAGCCCCCACTTGACAAAATTCATTCAGACTTTCCCGAAAACATCTATATCTAGATCTATAATCTTTTTGCAAACCTTTGTGTATATTTGTCAAAAGGCACCACATTTATAAACCTTTACAATATTTTGGGACTGCCCCTCTAATTTTGATCCCTCTTGACAGAATCCCACCGAACTTTGCATACTCACTCAGAATCAGGTCAGTAATATACATGCAAAATTTCATGTAGTTCCATTAAGTGGCGCCAAAGTTATAAGCCATCCAAGAACTGCATTTCACCAACCCTGTAATGCTGAGGTGTTCGCAAACATCCGAACTGTTCACTGAATGTAAATATATATATATATATATATATATATATATATATATATATATATATATATATATATATATATTACATGGCCTTGTATTTATGGTTAAATTGCTGTTTCCATAGGAAGAGCACTTTTTGGGCGGCTTATAACTTCGCTCTCCCTGGACGAATCCTCACCAAACTTTGCAAAAAAAAGTATTTGGGACACTCCGAATTTTTTTGCAAAGTTTGGTGAGGATTGGTCCACGGGGGGCAAAGTTATAGGGGGGGTCCCAAAACTTTTTTTTTCCCATAGACTGAAAGGAAAACATGTTTTGCTTGCGTCTACAGCCCAAACCACTGGACGGATTTTCACCAAATTTGGACCAGGAGCAGCGGCTTGGTCCCGAAAGCGTGCTTTTGTAAATTTGGTGAAAATCCGTCCAGTAGTTTTTTTTAAAATGAACAAAAAGTAGGTAAAAAAAAAAGAGTGATATCTGTGTTCGGTCTGCGGACGGACTTTCCTGTTCGCTCCGTGGACAGTGTCCTGATTGGCCAATCGGCTTGCGTGATGTTCGCGGACATGCAACGTGTTCGCTGATTGGACGACGTGGAGCGTGAAGCACGTCAGATTTTCGGTAGCGCCAGCCATCTTGGATTTGCGGTCGTCCGCGGACAGCGCAGTGAAACTTTGTTCAAAATGTGTATTTAGTAGAGTGTGTTGGTGTGTAGGAGTGTTTGGGGAGGGTGGGAGTGCATGAGATTGGATGAAAGTTGTGTTTTTTATGTGTTAGATGTTCTTTTTGTGTTCGATTTGTCTGCGGACATCACAGGTGTTCTGAAATGTTCTAAATAAACTGAATGGGAGGTGTTCTGAGGACTCAATATGTGTCCATTTTGTTCGCAAGCAAACTGAAACTGTTCTAAGAACACTCGCAATGTCCTGAAATGTTCGCAAATAAACAAAATGGGGGTGTCCTGAGGACGCTGTCCGTATTGTTCGTTGTCAAGTTGAATATGTTCTAAGAACACTCGCGGTGTCCTGAATTGTTCACAAATACACAAAATGGGGGTGTTCTGAAGACGTTGTCGAACACTCGCTGTGTCCTGAAATGTTTGCAAATATGAATGGGGTTGTGGCTGACAAGTTGAATGTGTTCTAAGAACACTCGCGGTATCCTGAAATGTTCGCAAATAAACGAAATGGGGGTGTCCTGAGGACGCTGTCCGTATTGTTCTCTGTCAAGTTGAATGTGTTCTAAGAACACTTGCGGTGTCCTGAAATGTTCGCAAATAAAGAAAATGGGGGTGTCCTAAGGACGCTGTCCGTATTGTTCGTTGTCAAGTTGAATATGTTCTAAGAACACTCGCGGTGTCCTGAATTGTTCACAAATACACAAAATGGGGGTGTTCTGAAGACGTTGTCGAACACTCGCGGTGTCCTGAAATGTTCGCAAATAAACAAAATGGGGGTGTCCTGAGGACGCTGTCCGTATTGTTCTCTGTCAAGTTGAATGTGTTCTAAGAACACTTGCGGTGTCCTGAAATGTTCGCAAAAAAACAAAATTGGGGTGTCCTGAGGACGCTGTCGGTATGGTTCTCTGTCAAGTTGAATGTGTTCTAAGAACACTCGGGGTGTCCTGAGATGTTCGCAAATAAACAAGATGGTGGTGTTCTGAAGACGCTTCTAAGAACACTCGTGGTGTCCGGGGAATGTTCGTAGGGGGTGTCCTGAGGATGCTGTCCGTATTGTTCTCTGTCAAGTTGAATGTGTTCTAAGAACACTTGCGGTGTCCTGAAATGTTTGCAAATAAACAAAATGGGGGTGTTCTGAAGACGTTTCTAAGAACACTCCCGGTGTCCTGGAATGTTCGTAGGGGGTGTCTTGAAGGCGTAGTCCGTATTGTTCGCTGGCAAGTTGAATGTGTTCTAACAACACTCGCAGTGTCCTGAAATGTTCGCAAATAAACAAAATGGGGGTATCCTGAGGATGCTGTCCGTATTGTTCTTTGTCAAGTTGAATGTGTTCTAAGAACACTCGCGGTGTCCTGAAATGTTCGCAAATAAACAAAATGGGGGTGTTCTGAAGATGTTTCTAAGAACACTCCCGGAATGTTCATAGGGGGTGTCCTGAAGGCACAGTCCGTATTGTTCGCTGGCAAGTTGAATGTGTTCTAAGAACACTCGCAGTGTCCTGAAATGTTTGCAAATAAACAAAATGGGGGTGTCCTGAGGACGCTGTCCGTATTGTTCTCTGTCAAGTTGAATGTGTTCTTAGAACACTCATGGTGTCCTGAAATGTTCGCAAATAAAGAAAATGGGGGTGTTCTGAGAACACTGTCCGTATTGTTCGTTGTCAAGTTGAATGTGTTCTAAGAACACTCGCGGTGTCCTGAAATGTTCACAAATAAACAAAATGGGGGTGTTCTGAAGACGTTTCTAAGAACACTCTCTGTGTCCTGGAATGTTCATAGGGGGTGTCCTGAAGGCGTAGTCCGTATTGTTCGCTGGCAAGTTGAATGTGTTCTAAGAACACTTGCAGTGTCCTGAAATGTTTGCAAATAAACAAAATGGGGGTGTCCTGAGGACACTGTCCGTATTGTTCGTTGTCAAGTTGAAAGTGTTCTAAGAACTATCGCGTTGTTCTGAAATGTTCGTAAGGGGTGTCCTGAAAACGCTGTCCGTATTGTTCGCTGGCAAGTTGAAAGTGTTCTAAGAACACTCATAATGTCCGCGGACATTAAAGGTTTCCATAGACTATAGTTGAAATGTTTGACTCTATGGATGTGATATGCTGCGGTGGTTGTTGCCAGGGCATAGAGTCTTGGGTGCATGGCCATTTGGTTCCATACAGGGCCCCTCTTCACTTTCCATGGCAGCCTGCAGAAGGCAGAAAGAGAACCCTATAACCATATTACCATGAGCAAATGTTTCTTCCCTTTCAGATCTATCCTAATTTCCAATAACTTTACCACAAAGCCAGTCCCAGGTGAACATGGCCACTTTAATCCTATGTTTTGTCCCTTGTGGTCATGGACAGTAGCCAGATTGTCCGGATCATGACCTATTCCATGACACAGACAATCTGGCCACTACCCATGGCCACAGGCTACCCCTCAGTCACTAAAGGTATACCGCTATTTTTTGTAGCTACATTATGACACTTGTCAAATAATAGAACACTGGCACATTTGCAAAACCATGCTTGTAGGTGCTTGCCAATGCTCCTTACGCAAGTTTGCTGGAAATCCACCCATGTTTTATTTTTTTCAAAAGTGTCAAATGTATGCACATACAATCGTCATATAACCTAGCCCCCACTTGACAAAATTCATTCAGACTTTCCCGAAAACATCTATATCTAGATCTATAATCTTTTTGCAAACCTTTGTGTATATTTGTCAAAAGGCACCACATTTATAAACCTTTACAATATTTTGGGACTGCCCCTCTAATTTTGATCCCTCTTGACAGAATCCCACCGAACTTTGCATACTCACTCAGAATCAGGTCAGTAATATACATGCAAAATTTCATGTAGTTCCATTAAGTGGCGCCAAAGTTATAAGCCATCCAAGAACTGCATTTCACCAACCCTGTAATGCTGAGGTGTTCGCAAACATCCGAACTGTTCGCAGATTTTCGTGGCAAAAACACACATTTTTTTTGCTTCTTGCAGCCATATCCCATCCTCATCGCCCCTCTACTCCCCAGAGATTATTTCATATGTCTGACAAGTGCAATGTTGTGTTTTTTAATATGTTTTTACCGCGATGTCCATGGACACCAGCTGCTGTCCGCGAATCCAAGGTGGTGACGTTTCCAAAAATCTGACGCACTTCACGCTCTTCACCATCCAATTAGCAAAAACCATGCATGTCCGCGGACATGACGCAAGCCAATTAACCAATCGGTGTCCTGTCCGAGGAGTGAACAGGGAAGTGTGTCCACGCAGCGGACATAGATATCACTAATTTTTTGTGACCTACTTTTTGGTAGTTTTATAAAAAATTACTGGACAGATTTTCACCAAATTTACAAAAGCATGCTTTCGGGACTAAGCCGCTGCTCCTGCCGCAAATTTGGTGAAAATCCGCCCAGCGATTTGGCTTGTAGACATGAGCAAAATGTTTTCCCCATTCAGTCTACGGGAAAAAAATAATTTTTGGGACCCCCCTGTAAGTTTGCCCCCCCTGGACCAAACCTCACCAAACTGTGTAAATAATTTCAGAGTGGGTCATGTACTTCTTCTGCAAAGTTTGGTGTGGATTCGTTCAGGGGGAGTGAAGTTATAAGCCGCCCAAAAGGTGCTCTTCCTATGGGATTAGCAACTTAACCATAACTGCAGTGTAATTCAGTGAAAAAACATTGTTAACGGGATGTTATGTTTACAGGTAAAAACAAAAAACACTTGAAATTCGCAGTTTATGGTAAGCTAAGCAACCATAACTTGCGCTACCACTGTGCACTGCTAAGAATAAAACCCATATCTATATCTATAATCTTTTTGCAATCCTTTGTGTAGATTTGTCAAATGGCACCACATTTATAAGCCTTTACAATATTTTGGCACCCCCCTCTAATTTTACCACGTCTTGACAAAATCCTGCCAAACTTCGCAAAAACATTTATATCTAAATCTGTTATCAGTTTACCAAATTAAGTGAAGATTCGTCAAATGGTACATCATTTATAAGCCTTTACATTATTTTGGAACCCCCGTCTAATTTTGCCCCCTCTTGACAGAATCCCACCAATCAGGTCAGGAATAAAATTGCAACATTTCATGCAGTTTCATTAAGTGGCACCAAAATTATAAGCCACCGAAGAACTGCTTTTCACCAACCCTGTAATGCTGGGCTATCCGCAACATTCTCAGGACTGTTTGCGAACATTCGAAACTTTTGCAGACTTTTGCGGTGAAAAACGCCAATTTATTTGCTTCTTGCAGCCATATCCCATCCCATCCTCATCACCCCTCACCTCCCGAGAGATTATTTGATAAGTTTGACAAGGGCAATGTTGTGTTTTATAATATGTTTTTACTGTGATGTCAGCGGACACCGGTCACTGTCCGCGAATCCAAGATGGTGGGCGTTTCCAAAAATCTGACGCATTTCATGCTTTTCACCATCCAATGAGTGGGCAAGCCGATGTCTGTAGACACAACGTTGCCTTCTAAGTCAATCAGAGTCCTATCCGCGGAGCGAAGAGGGAAGTGTGTCCGCAGAGCAGACATAGATATAATTAATTTTGTGGGACCTACTTTTTGGTTGTTTACAAAAAAACTACTGGATAGATTTCCACCAAATTTACAAAAGCACGCTTTCGGGACAAAATTGGTGAAAATCCATCCAGCGGTTTGGGCTGTAGGCGTGAGCAAAGTTTTTCCCCCATTCAGTCTATGGGAAAAAAAGACATTTTGGAACCCCCCCATAACTTCCCCCCTTGACCAAACATCACCAAACTTTGCAAAGAAATTCAGAGTGGCCCATATACTTGTTTTTACAAAGTTTGGTGAGGATTCGTCCAGAAAGAACGGAGTTATAAGCTGCCCAAAAAGTGCTATTCCTATGGAAACAGCAACTTAACCATAACTAAACAGCCACTACCATGGCTGTGTAATAAATATGTCTCAGGTAAATCTGAAGCAATGTGTATTAATTCTCTTACTTTTCAAACTGCACCTTGTACCAATCGAGTTACTGTTTTCATCACGAGGGAAATTCTCTTCAAGCCACTCCAGGGTGCTTGCCATTTCTGTGTAAAAAAGAGAAATAATGTTTACTAATATTGTACACAGAACACAGTTATAGGAACAAATGTAGTGTACTTACCACTTTGTAGTACAGTTCTGCTGTCAGTACTTTGCAGTTGTAGCACTGACAATTGCTTCTCAGTTTGTGTGTAATGCAGCATTGGGGTAATACTTTTGGTAGTACTTTTGGAAGCACATGTTATTTTCCGGCTTGGTGCACACTCTATGCAATTGTATTGCTGCTTTTATAAGTACAGAGTGTGTTGACCTATTTCATTTTTCCTTACATTTGACGTATATGTTGGTCTTTAAAGATGTTCAGTTTCTTTCCTCTATGCTACCATAATGTGAAACAACTCTGCACTATTGGGCAGTTTAGATGCTACCCAATATCCGCAAACAGTCGCACAGTCCGAAGACCCTGTGCTTATTAGCATGGGGTCATGGGGTTTACTATGGTGTATGGTGCATCTATACAAATTAAGGTTAGCCTGGTAAAAACCTACAAAATTTAGTGAGAATCTTTGTTAAAGGGACGTTATGGTTAAGTTGCGGCAATTAAAACCTATCAAATTCAGTGAAACAACTTTGTTAAAGGGACATTATGGTTCAGTTGCCCTAATAAAAACCTATCAAATTCAGTGCAAAAACGTTTTTAAAGGGACGTAAAACCGGGAACAAAAAGAAATTCTGTTATAATGGTAACCTAAGCCACCAAAACTCACGCCACCACCGTGCACTGTTAAGACTAATAACCATGAGATTAAAGATGACATCACAAATGTCATCAATGACATCACTGCCATATACAATATATATCAAATATTTACAGGATAATTCAAAGAATTTTGCACAAAAGTGGCACACGCGGCTGGCGCACAGTGTCCCTGTGCGATACACTGCGCCAGCCGCGTGCGATAAAATCCATTTCATCGCACAGCGTATTCATGGATTCCAGCCTCCAAAACCAGCCGTGCAGCAGCGCCAGTTATGCCCCCAAGAACGCCCTTGCGCAAGGAAAACCCTTCAAAATTCCCAATTCATCGCAAAGGGCTGTGCTAACCCTGGGCAAGTTCAAAGGGCTGCCAAACAGCAAACGCCAAGCGGGGAACGCGTATTTCAGTGGTTCGCGGGAAGTATCACACGCGATTGTCCTGGGTACGTGTACATCAGGGGTGCGCGTGAAGTAACACACGCAATTCCATCAGGGCACGTGTATTCCAGGGGTGCGCGGGAAGTATCACACGCAAAATCAGCATGGTACGTGTATTTCAGGGGTGCGTGGGAAGTATCACACGTGATTCCATCAGGGTACGTGTATTCCAGAGGTGCGTGGGAAGTATCACACGCGATTCCATCAGGGCACGTGTATTCCAGGGGTGCGCAGGAACTATCACACGCGATTCCATCAGGGCACGTGTATTCCAGAGGTGCGCGGGAAGTATCACACGCAAAATAAGCAGGATACGTGTATTTCAGGGGTGCGCGGAAAGTATCACACGCGATTCCATCAGGGTACGTGTATTACAGGGGTGCGCGGGAAGTATCACATGCAAAATCAGCAGGGTATGTGTATCTCAGGGGTGCGCGGGAAGATTCACACGCGATTCCATCAGGGTACGTGTATTCCAGGGGTGCGCAGGAAGTATCACACGCGATTCCATCAGGGCACGTGTATTTCAGGGGTGCGCGGGGAGCACTACACGTAAATTGGCCGTGCGGGTCCTCCCAGGTGTTCCCTCTACACCCTCCATGGCCCCTGCAGCCAGCCCACACCACAGGGGACCACCCTGCACCCCTGTCCATGTCCTGCAGGCAGCCCATCCACCATGGCCATACCCCCCAGCCAAGCCACATGTTACCTTACACTACTGATCAACTATGCATGTCTCCCAGCACCCTCACCCCCCAGCACTGTGGGGCACCTGCCAGCAGGCCCCCACACATGTCCAACTCATGTCCTCCTGCACCCCCAACCCCCAGTACTGTGGGGCACCCTCCACCAGGCCCACACTCATGTCTCCCTGCACCCCCACCCCCACCAGTCAGGGGCACCCTCCACCAGGCCCCCACACATGCCCAACTCATGTCTCCCTGCACTCCCACCCCCCAGCATCCAGGGGCACCCTCCACCAGGCCCCCACTCATGTCTCCCTGCATCCCCTCCACCCACCAGTCAGGGGCACCCTCCACCAGGCCCCCACTCATGCCTCCCTGCACTCCCCACCCCCCAGCGCTGTGGGGCACCCTCCACCAGGCCCCCACTTATGTCCCCCTGCACCCCCACCCCCTGCATCCAGGGGTACCCTCCACCAGTCCCCCATCCATGTCTCCCAGCACCCCCATCCCCCTGCATCCAGGAGCACCCTCCACCAGGCCCCCACTCATGTCTCCCTGCACCCCCAGCCCCCAGCATCCAGGGGCACCCTCCACCAGGACCCCAACCATGTCTCCCAGCACCCCCACCCCCTGCATCCAGGGGCACCCTCCACCAGCCCCCACTCATGTCTCCCTGCACCCCCACCCCCCAGCACTGTGGGGCACCCTCCATCAGGCCCCCACTCATGTCCCCCTGCACCCCCACCCCCTGCATCCAGGGGCACCCTCCACCAGGTCCCCACTCATGTCTCCCAGCACCCCCAACCCCCTGCATCCAGGGGCACCCTCCACCAGACCCCCACTCATGTCTCCCAGCACCCCCAACCCCCAGCATCCAGGGGCACCCTCCACCAGGCCCCCACTCATGCCTCCCTGCACCCCCACTGCCCAACAGTCAGGGGCACCCACCACCAGGCCCCCACTCATGTCCAACTCATGTCTCCCAGCACCCCCACCCCCCTGCATCCAGGGGCACCCTCCACCAGGCCCCCACACATGTCTACCAGCACCCCCACCCCTCTGCATCCAGGGGCACCCTCCACCAGGCCCCCACTCATATCTCTCTGCACCCCCACCCCCCACTAGTCAGGGGCACCCTCCACCAGGCCCCCACTCATGTCCAACTCATGTCTCCTTGCACCCCCACCCCCCAGCATCCAGGGGCACCCTCCACCAGGCCCCCACTCATGTCTCCCTGCACCCCCACCCCCCACCAGTCAGGGGCACCCTCCACCAGGCCCCCACTCATGTCCAACGCATGTCTCCCTGCACCCCCATCCCCCAGCCTCCAGGGGCATCCTCCACCAGGCCCCCACTCATGTCTCCCAGCACCCCCACACCCCTGCATCCAGGGGCACCCTCCACCAGGCCCCCACTCATGTCTCCCAGCACCCCACCCCCCAGCATCCAGGGGCACCCTCCACCAATCCCCCACCCATGCCTCCCTGCACCCCCACCCCCCACCAGTCAGGGGCACCCTCCGCCAGGCCCCCACTCATTGACCACTCATGTCTCCCAGCACCCCCACACCCCAGCATCCAGGGGCACCCTCCACCAGGCCCCCACTCATGTCTCCCTGCACCCCCACCCCCCACCAGTCAGGGGCACCCTCCACCAGGCCCCCACTCATGTCCAACTCATGTCTCCTGCACCCCCATGCCCCAGCATCCAGGGGCATCCTCCACCAGGCCCCCACTCATGTCTCCCAGCACCCCCACCCCCCTGCATCCAGGGGCACCCTCCACCAGGCCCCCACTCATGTCTCCCAGCACCCCCACCCCCCAGAATCCAGGGGCACCCTCCACCAGGCCCCACCCATGCCTCCCTGCACCCCCACCCCCACCAGTCAGGGGCACCCTCCACCAGGCCCCCACTCATGTCTTCCTGCACCCCCACCCCCCACCAGTCAGAGGCACCCTCCACCAGGCCCCCACTCATGTCCAACTCATGTCTCCTTGCACCCCCACCCCCCCAGCATCCAGGGGCACCCTCCACCAGACCCCCACTCATGTCTCCCTGCACCCCCACCCCCCACCAGTCAGGGGCACCCTCCACCAGGCCCCCACTCATGTCCAACTCATGTTTCCTTGCACCCCCACCCCCCTGCATCCAGGGGCACCCTCCACCAGGCCCCCACTCATGTCTCCTTGCACCCCCAGCCCCCACCAGTCAGGGGCACCCTCCACCAGGCCCCCACTCATGTCCAACTCATGTCTCCCTGCACCCCCACCCCCCAGCATCCATGGGCACCCTCCACCAGGCCCCCACTCATGCCTCCCAGCACCCCCACCCCTCTGCATCCAGGGGCCCCCTCCACCAGGCCCCCACTCATGTCTCCCTGCACCCCCACCCCCCAGCACTGTGGGGCACCCTCCACCAGGCCCCCACTCATGTCCCCCTGCACCCCCACCCCGTGCATCCAGGGGCACCCTCCACCAGGCCCCCACTCATGTCTCCCAGCAACCCCAACCCCCTGCATCCAGGGGCACCCTCCACCAGGCCCCCATTCATGTCGCCCAGCACCCCCACCCCCCAGCATCCAGGGGCACCTTCCACCAGGCCCCCACTCCTTCCTACCACCCCCCACCCCCCAGCAGTGCGATTCACCTGTGTACGTGTATATCAGGGTTGCGGGTGTAGTCTGACATGCGATATCAGCAGGGTACGTGTATTACGGGGTTCGTGGGAAGTTCCACACGCGATTGCCCTGGGTACGTGTATTTTGGGGTGCGTGGGAAGTTCCACATGCGATTTCAACAGGGTACGTGTATTCCAAGGTGCAAGGGAAGTTCCACACGGGATTTCAGCAGGGTACGTGTATTCCAAGGTGCGCGGGAAGTTCCACATGCGGTTTCAGCAGGGTACGTGTATTCCAAGGTGCAAGTGAAATTCCACACGCGAATCCAGCAGCCTACGTGGATTCCGGGGGTGCCGGGCAGTCCTACACGTGAATCCGCCGTGTGGGTCCTCCCAGCTGTTCAACCGACACCCTCCACGGCCCCTGCAGGTGGCCCACATCACAGGTGACTACCCTGCACATGTCCCGTAGGCAGCCCATCCACCATGCCCATGCCCCCCAGCCAACCCACATGTCACCTTGCACTACTGCCCACCAACGCATGTTTCCCAGCTCCCCCACCCCTCAGCACTGTGGGGCACCTGCCAGCAGGCTGCCACACATGTCCAACTCATGTCCCCCTACACCCCCACCCCCCAGCACTGTGGGGCACCCTCCATCAGGCCCACACTCATGTCTCCCAGCACCCCCACCCGCCAGCATCCAGGGGAACCCTCCACCAGGCCCCCACCCATGTCCCCTGCACCCCCACCCCGCACCAGTCAGGGGCACCCTCCACCAGGCACCCACTCATGTCTCCCAGCACCCCCACCCCCCTGCATCCAGGGGCACCCTCCACCAGGCCCCAACTCATGTCTCCCTGCACCCCCACCCCCCACCAGTCAGGGACACCCTTCACCAGGCCCCCACTCATGTCCAACTCATGTCTCCCTGCACCCCCACCCCCCTGAATCCAGGGGCACCCTCCACCAGGCCCCCACTCATGTCTCCCTGCACCCCCACCCCCCACCAGTCAGGGGAACCCTCCACCAGGCCCCCACTCATGTCCAACTCATGTCTCCCTGCAACCTCACCCCCCAGCATCCAGGGGCACCCTCCACCAGGCCCCCACTCATGTCTCCCTGCATCCCCACCCCCCACCAGTCAGGGGCACCCTCCACCAGGCCCCCACTCATGTCCAACTCATGTCTCCCTGCACCCCCACCCCCCAGCATCCAGGGGCACCCTCCACCAGGCCCCCACTCATGTCTCCCAGCACCCCCACCCCCTGCATCCAGGGGCACCCTCCACCAGGCCCCCACTCATGTCTCCCAGCACCTCCACCCCCCTGCATCCAGGGGAACCCTCCACCAGGCCCCCACACATGTCCCCCAGCCAACATGTCATCACAATCTAGATCCCTGGCCCTTATGGTCAGCCTCCAAATGCCAAACACCCACCCGAGTATTGCATCCACCCACTTAGAAATGGCAATAACATGATAGAACCCCAATTGCAAGTTTGGAAATGAACACATGTCCCTCACATGCACACAATGGGTGTCAGTGAATGTCAAAACCCATATCATGATATGCATGAAACCAATGAGATGATACTACACATTGAAGTTTGAAGAAAAAATGTGTATTAAAAGCAACATAAATTGAATCAAAAATAAACAAACAAAAATGGGAATTAAAAAAAAAAAAAAGCAAAATGTCCATGAAATAATGCAAAACCACAAATCATAATCCAAAGGAAAGGTGTCCAAAGTCACAATCCACAAAAGTAAATCCAATGGAAAATTAAAATCGAAAACCATTGCTCCATGGGTAAATCATAAAAAAAAAATGAAAATCCAACAGTTAACTATATACAGATAAACAATCCAGGGTCCATGATCCCAACAGAAGAAATGAAACCTATCTAATAACACTACCTAATAAAAAAAAACTATATACAAAAATGTGGCCCATTGTCCAAAAGGTAAAAAAAAAATGCAAAACCAAAGGAAACCTAACACTAACTACAGAACTATTTACAAGGGCAGCGGGCTAGTCCGACGGCTCACTTCGGGATGTTCCGGGCCAGGGCATCATCGAACTCCTGCTCAATGTTCCGGAGGCGGTCCTCCTCCATGGCCCCGAGGTTCCGCAGGGCCGTCAACATGTTCACCTCCAACTCCCTGCGGATTGCCTCGAGGCACTCGGCCCGCCTCAGGGCCCTCCGCATGGAGTTCTCCGCCCTGACCATCGTGAGCCGTGCCTCTTCCACCCGCTGCTGCTCCGCATCTATGGCGTGGCCCAACCGCTGCCACACGGAAGACACTTCCCGTCCTGGGTCCTCCTTCCCTCCGGCCGATGCATGCCCCTCCGATGTCGAAGGCCCCGAGCCATCATGGCTCCCACCTCGTTGCTGCTGCTGCTGTGCCTCTGCCCGTGCCCTGCCTCCTGCTGCCTGCACATCCTTCACTGGCTGGGGTGCAGTTGTTGATGTGGCCACTCCTGCTGGATGTCCGACTCCCGACTGTGGCAGGGATGCCTCCTCCACCAGCCTGGCCCCACCGTCAGAGGCAGCTCCACAGGGCACACAGGTGACTAATGGGTGGGAAGATGGCACCGAGGACGACTGGCGCATTGGGGGTTCAGTTGAGGAGGGGGTCTGAGCAAGCCCCATGAAACGGAGGAATCCGTCCTGGGTGACCTGTCCCAGAAGGCCGACGCGGTCAATGAGCCATTCGAGATGACGTGCAGTCTCCTCATGAAAAGACTGCAGGTCACCTCGCATGGCCCGTTGACGCAATGCCACACCAGTCAGGACAGGCTCAACCCGGACCCGGATAGCCACGTCTGCAGGCAGAGGAAGGCCAGTTGTTGTGAGCTCATCTCCTGCCTGAAAACGGGTCTGGACGTAGGCATCCCTTCTGGTGCAAGATGATGCAGTGACAGGATCAGGGAGAGGATTGCACACAGGCACCTCCGCGGTGGCCTGTGCTGCCTCCTGTCCCTGGTCCTGCACTGCACCACTAGCACCAGTGGAATCCCCACCTCCAGACCCTATCTCTGTTGCTTGCACGGCCTCCTCCTCCACCAAACCCCCCACCAACCTGGATGACTCTGTGGCATCTTCCCCCGTTGGGCCCTGTGGGGTCCCAGCTGCCCCTTCTGCTGCCGAGGAGTCCAACTCCGACCTCTGCCTCTTGGACCTCCCCCCGGCAGCTGCGGCCTGGGACGCGGCACCGGACTCCTCACTCCCCGACGAGATCACAACCTGGGAGGGGAGCCGGGCCTTGCGTCTCCGGCTCGCGGTGTGATCCCCCGCCGCTGTGCTCCACAGCACCTTCTCCGCCCTCTTCATCAGTTGACGCTGCAGACAGGGAGAAATAAAACACAGGCATCAGGGCACTGTACAATTGACACATACACACATGACAGTTGTACATGAGTGGCATTGGCAAACCTCAGACATGGCATCACAATCGCCAACACACATGTCATTTCAACTTGCACACATGAGCCATAACACAGCCATATCGCAACTGCCAGCACCATCCATACACATACAACAGCATGAGCAGGCAAAGGTGAGCCAGACATCACATGCAACACAGGGAGTGCACTATACATGCACACACACCACCACACGTGCATGCATGTGTACACCTCTGCCAACTGTCACAGTGTTCAGGTGGGCATCCATGTCACATCTGCCAATCAGGCTTCCACATCCCGCTGTCACATGCATCCATGTTGCATCACTGTTGCACCCTTGTCAAATACACACACACGCACATGTACACAGTGCTGATACATGCAGCCGAAAACAACATCCATGTGTGACATCACGAACATTCCTACTTATATACACATTCATCCAAACATTTGCGCCCACACAACTGCATTTGGCATGCAAGCCTACACACACAAGCACCATCCATGTCTCACACATGACAGCCATCGCATGTGTTAGCCTCACGGCCCTGTACACCCCCACCCATACTCGGCCCCATACAAACAGATGTGCAACCTGCACACTACTGGCACATCACCACACGCACAGCTTACAATCATGATGCATGTACACTTACTGCTCGACTCCAGACGGGTCTGCCTCTCAAGGACCTGGAAGTGGAACGCAGGGGATATGTGTTCCAGGACCCTCATCTGATCGTCCGACAAGTGGCCCCGGTGCCCCTTAGCATCTGCTGCCTTCAAGAGGCGCCAGGCCTTGTTGAGGGTCCTGGACCTGAAGTCCTCCCAGCGCTTCTTGACATGTTGGAAGTCGCGGACTGCCACCCCCTCCGCGTTGATGGCAGTCACGATGTCCGTCCAGATCCGAGTCTGTCCTTCCTTTTTGGCGCGCAAACTTCCGAAGAGGGCATAATACTGCCCCAGGACTTGCTCCACCAGGACACCAACTTCGGTGGCAGTGAAGCTGGTGCCCCTCTGCCTCTCTGGCCGGGGGTTGTCAGTGGTGCCAGATGTTGCAGTGCCAGACATGACAACCCCAGAGGCAGGAGTGGGTGGGCAACTGGGTCCTGGGGCTGGGCTGTGCAGCAAATGGCAGGGCACGTGGGCATCAGGAAATCAGGCAGCAGCAGATGGCAGGTGGTAGCGTGCTCGGGGCTCTGGGGGGCAGTAATTCGGCCTTCTGGGCAGGAGTGTGGTCTTCCGTGTGCTTACGCGTGGTCAGCTTGATACGGAGTGATTTGGCACGTGAAAAAGTCGGCGTGTAATTCAAGAAAAGGGCCTTAGCGTGTAAGCGCGTCAGCACACGTACACAAATTCATTGGCCCAAAGGCCAACAGAACGTATGCGCGTCTGTGACATGCGTGCGCGGGCGTTTCCCTGTACACGGGTGCATGTTACACGTCCAATGACTGCACGTCAGAGTGTCAGCGCGTGTAATTGGAGGATGGAGCCTTAGCGCGTACACGCGGAAGTGACGCTGGACGTGTGGGCATGTTTAAAAGGTACGTGTAGAATGCCATTTCCTTGTACGTGCTTTTCGTGGAGAGCGAGTGGGTGAAATCTGTACTTCTTGTCGGTTCTCACGCGATTTATTTCACGGCGTTCCACGTTCGTACTCCCTGTTACCTCTGACAGCTTTTTCTCTTCTTGTCTTTTTCCTGGGCCTGTTTCCTCAAACAGCGTTCACTTCTCCTGTTGTCCTGTCTCCTCAGACAGCGTACAATTCTTCTTTTGGCGGGGGGTGTTGCCAACGCGCACACGTGCATATTTTATACGCAATTTCTCCTGGCAGACGGTGAGTTGCGCATGTATTTGACATCTGTGCTTGCCCCGTGTGTTGCCTGCCCCTTCAGAGGTCAGTCTAGGCTGCGTGTGACACGCATACGTTAATTTTTGTGTTTCTGGGTGCCACAGCATAGTGCAGGTTTTTTTTCCCACGCACATGGTCTAGGAGGGGTTGCGTGCGCATTATCTCCCTTTTTCGGGGTGCCTGTGCGTTGCGTGACCCATCATCTTCCTCCAGCGGTCACATACAGCCTTGCTAGAGCACTAGGGTTTGAATTCCATCTAGTACCCTACACCTTTGACCCCCAATTGCCCAGGACAATAGTTTACTGCAACTCCCATACACACAACAACATCAGTGCCATGGTTGGGAGGCGAGCACGCGGTAAGGATGGCAAAGGTGGGCGAGCCACAAGAGGTGGCCGTGGTGGATATGGTAGGGGACGTGGCCAGGACTTGCAGGGTGCCCCTAGCCCCCCATGTGTGGGTGACCAGTCAGGGACACCCATGCCCCCCCTGGTTGAGGGTAACGTGGCTGACACCATCCCTGCTCAGCCTTTGTTGGACCAGCCCATTGTGGCACCAGACCTGGCACTGGGTGACTCCATGGCTGACTTCCAGGTCAGCAGATCTAGGCCACGTGTGGCGGTGCACGTTGGTGTCACCAGCCCACGTGGATCAGGGGCAGCTATGTCATCTGCTGCCCCGAGTAGGCAGGGTGGGGAGGCTGCAGGGGCAGCTGCGGCTCCATCCACCCCAGCTCTGAGTGTCCCAGCCAGGACAGTGTCGGTCCTAGTCCATCCTGCTGACGTTCCCTCCTGACTACATCACACTTCAGCTAATGCCTGCACCAACTCCCATGGTGAGTGTTCATTCCCACACTCCTAGTCCACAGTCCACTGGGGCTCCTGCCCCTAGTGTCCAGAGCGGCGTAGGACACTCAGTATCACCACCACCTTCCAAGAGGAAGAGGAAGAGTGCTCGTCCAGTACAGGCTGATGCCCCAGACACGGCTACACAGTCCGGCCCACCAAGGAAGCCCTGCTTCAATCGGGTCGAACTTGATAGACTTGTGGAGTATGTGGCCGCACATGACAGCGAAATGGTGATTACTGCAGGATGCAAGACCACACCTGCACAACGTCAGGCACACTGGCAGACCATTGCGGAACTCATAAGTGCCCTTGGATTCGTGAGGTGCACAGCTAATGATTGCTACAAGCGCTGCAATGACCTTAAGCGCAGGGCAAAGAAAAAGCTGGCCTCAAGTCATGCCGCAACTCTAGTGACTGGAGGTGGGTCTCCGGCAGAGGACATAGAACTCACTCCACATGAGTATGTTGCTGGGACCTACGTCACGGAGGAACAGATCCAAGGCATGGGAGACCTTCCAGATTACGAGGCATTGTCCGGTGAGTGCACATGCATGTGTGTGTCATCCATGTGCATGGCGTGTGTGTGAGTGCTTCTGATTGAGTGCCAGGTGAGCGGGTGTGTGCCTGAGTGGTTTGGGTCAACCATGTGCTTCATCCAATACATTCTGCACACCAGGATTTGGGTGTTGCAGGATCCCTTCTGGCAACAGTAGACATTCAGCCCAACCTCACGCCAGTTGCCCTTGAATTGTCATCTTGCCACAACATAGTTGCATGTTATTCTGTGTTCATTCAGGCTGATTGTCTGCATTCCACCACTTTCACTAGGCATTTCTAAGTCCTATTGTCACATGTGTGACATGGCTAGGGTACATGCCATCTGTGTGATGGCATGTGTCATGTATGTGTATTGGACATGCCAATCAAAGGCCAATGTGTGATGGCACTTCTAGGCAGCATGCAGCAAATTTGTTGGTCTTCCATCTTGGTGTCATCAATGTGTGCCATTTGCCTCCCCTTCATACGCAGTGACAGTGCATGCATGGGAGGGTTATAGTCATGTGGTACATGTGTCAATGAAGTACTGTTTCTGTTGCTTCTCAGCCCTAATTGTGTTCCATGTTGCTAATGCCTGTTCCCATTTCTTTTCTTTCATGTCTTTGCAGGGGATGACG